>NW_007248061.1:0-69789 GCF_000164805.1 Carlito syrichta
CATACTGATGATTGGTGATTTTCTTTATGGCTATGTAGAAAGCCACACTCTTCTTCATTTAAGTCCAGGTTTTTATTTAATTATACCTATGTACTTTTTGGATTATTTTTTGCCAGATTTAGGAGGACAATGAAATAAAAAGTAGAGAATCCTCAGAGAATTTTATGTGCCAGGGAGATATTAGAGTTCATCTAGTACACCTTCCTCACAGTACAGGACGGTAAACTGAGATTCAGGGAAATGAATACTGTGTTCAGTGTCATATACCTAAATTATTGGGAAAGCTGGGACTAGAATCTCCTAGTTCCCAGGCCAGGACAATTTTAGGGTAACTAAATGCAAGGATAGCAGAAGGCAGATAGATGATTTAAAATTTTTTTCTGAATTTTAAACCAAACTCCATGGTGAAGCAGATACTTTGGGCCATCAGATATTATGTGACCGAGGGGATCTTAGAAGGAATTTGTACCAAGTCAGAAAAGTTATGTACTCAGGATATATATCCTTAGCATATACCTTTTCCATATGGTACTATGAAGTAAAGGATTGAGAAAATATGTAACATGAATATGCTTGCGGATGGGTGATAATCTCATGATAACCATCTCAGTACAGGCCCCTCTGGTGAATGATGTGATATAATAAAAAATAAACTTGCTTTGAGCATCCTTCTCCCCCCCTCAAAAAAAATAAAGTTTTAGGTTCTGTGAATTTGAAGTTCTAACTTACTCAGTGCTGTGTTGATTTCCTTGGGTTATCAATGGCATAAACCTTTTGGTATATTGCAATTCTTTTGGATGTGTATGCAGAAATCCAACACAAACTGGTTAAACCAAAATAAAGATGTATTACTGACTCATGTAAATGAAAGTAAGTCTCAATTCAAGCATGATTTTTTTCCAGGGTTTCAAACTATGCCATTACAACTGGTCCCTCTCTGTTTCTTGGCTTTGTTTCCTTTGGTGTTGACCTTGTACACAGGCAGGTATTCCCCATGACATGGAAAGATGGTCACCTGCAGCTCCAGGTGACTATGACTACTAGTATCATTAACACAGGCAGAGAGGGTTTTTCCCTCCTCATAACGTCACTGCTGGGATTGAGTATCATTGCACCAACTTGGTCTTGTTCCTAAGAAGATGGAAGGTGTCAGTCACTGGTATGGGAGGGGTGTAATCAGCTCTACCATGCTGGATTGACTGGTGAGAGATTGGTTCCCTCTGAACAACAGGGGCGGTGACCACTGGGCTGTCCAGACAACAGATGTCCTCTCCCTTCTGCTTACATGTTACCACTCATGAGCATTCATGCACAGAATTGTATTTAGAAATTTAGAAAAAAAATCTTCTTTCTACATTTAGTATTTCGTTGCTTCCAGTTTGATTCTACTAGTTCCAGTGGAAGCTCCCTTTGTCAAAATCATTTATAGCAAATATCTTAAAGTATGTTTATATCATAAAGATCAGGGGACTCTTTGCTTTATTTTTAAAATAATGTTTGACCACTTATTGTTTTTATGTTTTATCAGCACTTGTTAAAGATAACTTGTATTGGTATTTATATTATGATCAGCTTCTTTCAAAGCCCCCATAGTTTTGTTTGAATGGCTCTCTTTGGAGCATGGACAGGGCACAGCTTACCTCAGTGAGCAACCGCATGAGGAAGTTTCTACATTGGAAGCTGTTTATGCAGAAATATCATTCAGTTCTATTTCCATGTTTGTTGGGACCTAGGAACAGGAAGGCTATAGAGTTAAAACATGTGGGGAAAAGTTCACTTCCACCAAAACATATAACTAGAGAGCAGTTAGAACTGTCAAAAGCAAGCCTTTCACAAATTTAGACTCAGGTTTGATATAAATTGAGGAGTTTTAAAGAGTGCATCAAAGTGGAAGGCAAAACACAGCAACAAAGATAATGTTGTGGAATGGCAGTGTTGATTACAGAGGATTTATAGACTGATTTTGAATTAGGAAATCTTTGTTATGTCTATCAATAATAGTTGAACATTTAAAATAATTCTGTAAGTAGCTTAATCTGACATCTTTAATTTGAAGTCATTCAACCATATCTATGGAATCACTCTGAAGTTACCCTGAAGTGACTTTAATCTGAAGTCAGTTTAGTCCCTGAGTGCTTAAATATGTTTTTTTTTTTCTTTTCCCTGTTGTTTTATCACTCACTTTGGGCCATGTCTCTGCTAGCGGCATTATTTAATGACCTGGGGATTTATTAGTGCTATTCTTTTCTTTTGGGGACAGCATCTCACTATGTTGTCCAGGCTGGTCTCAAACTCCTGGGCTCAAGCAATCTTCCAACTTTGACCTCCTGAGTAGCTGGGGCTATAGATTGGCACGTGCCACCACTCCAAGTTTTGTGCTATTCTTTTATAGGAAAGTGTACTCTTCACCTTTTTGGCCATTTGCATTGCTTATGAAGTTTTGAATCCTCAAGTAACATTGGTGACTTCCTACTCATTTTAAGTTATTGAATGTTCCTCTTCTTTCATAATTGTTTTTGGGTTTGTTGTTTGTGACTTTTCCTTTTTTATTGCATTTGATTGGATTTTTGCTTATAAATAGGATTCTACATCATGATTTTTACTTTTTAAATAGTTTGGTTTTGAATGGCTTGATTCCATATATACAATTCCATACTGTAAGTCTCCTATATGAGTAAGTTCTGTTCCAATAGCATATTCATAAGTTAACCTAGTTGGCTAACTAGCACAGTTGTCTATATAGTACTATACTGTAATAAGTTTATAATGTTTTCACACAAATAATACATAAGAAACAAAAACACACACACAAAAGAAATTTAAAATCATATAGTACCTTGAAAAGTATAGTATTACAGTAGAGTACAACAATTGGTGTTCAGGAGCTGACATCGTAGGTGAGAAGAGTTACTGTGGAGGAGGGAGAAGAGGTTGGAGATGGTAGAGCTGAAGGATTGCCAGCAATAGGAGATGGAGGTCAAGTTGCAATTTCACTCAACCCTGATGTTGATGGCAAAGGTTCTGGTTACTTGCTGGATGCAATTACATCTACTGTCTTGGAAAAAAATGATTCAGTGATGTCTGGGTAGTAGCTCATTTTTTTCTCATCATAGATGACATGGTAGCACTGAATTGCATTCTAAATGACTGAGGCAACCTTCATGTACTGTTCCATGTTTGGGTCCTATGCCATAAAAACTACCAGTGCCTCCTCAAATAATGTGAATGCATATTTGCATCTTTGAAAGTTTGCAACTTGAAGGTTCCTATGTAGGGGACTTACTGTATCTGATTGAATGGTTTGATTCCATTGATATTTTATGATGCAATGATACTAGCATAATGTATACATTCAGTAATGTGGTGAAGGATGTAACACATTTGGTTCTCAGTTTTACTGAAAGATGAATAAAAATTTTTGCTTTAGTTATAACGCTATTTCTTGCGGTCCTCTATATTAGTTTTCAAATGATTATTGGTATTAACTGAAAGATATATTTTTGAATTTTATTTTGTCTAATACTGTCACTAGTATAAAAATTGCTCTCATCTGCTTCTCCTTTTAATTTGAAAGCAAAATTCTTTTAATGATTCATACCTTATCATGAAAAGTTCTACCATGATTTTCTTTTTCAGTTTTTCTATGGGAAAATTTTTCTATGGGAAAATTGAGAAGAAGGGGAAAGAAAAATCTCTCAGGACTGTTAAATAGCCCTGGAAGAGTAAGCATTTGAGCCTGTGAAAAAAATAATTGTTTCTTTACAATCTACTTTTTAGCTACAGCTACACTTTTCTTGTCACTTCCTTTGGCTATCGAGTTTTAAATTACACGACTTTCATCAAGTGCCCACTCTCCCTCTCTTGCCTGTTCATTGTGGAAGGATACCTGTCAGCGGCAGTCTTTAATAAGAGAGGTAGTTCCAGTAACCACAGGGGGAATAAAACATTAAAAATGATCCCACTCAGATGTCATGGACCTGCGAGGTCCTTGTGAGTTGGAAGCCTCATTATGTTCAGCTGTCACAAAATTTTCTCTTTCCAGAACTGGTTAGGAAAAGGGACTCAGATGACAGGTTAATAAGGTACCTCTTGTTGGCCGTTGTGGCACAGTCAGAAGTATGTGGTACCATGGGAAGAATGCACAAAAGAGAAATATCTTCTAGAAAAAAAGGGGTATTTAGGTACCAGGGGTATTTAGGTAACAGGACAAAGGAGGGATAGAACATTGTGGCAGAGAAGGAGAGAGAAAAGCATGGGTTTGAGAGGAAAGCCTGCTTCTCTTCCTGCTGGAAGCAAATAGACAGAGTCTGGAATATCTTAGGTGGATCTTAAAATTTAAAACTTATGCTGTAATTGACAACAGGGAGAGGCTAAGCAAAGATCCAGAGGTTTCCATCGATGTTGATACCTTGGCCACAAATCATAAAACTTAAGGATTTTCAGAATCAGAGTAGAGTAATATAAAAATGATACATAATTTGAAAACATTTGTCACTTTCAAAGCAGAATATTGCTTTGGGTGTGCATTAGTCACTATTTGACTAAATAATGTTTGCTGAGATATCTTCAAAATGAATCTTGGGAATATTTTCTTGCTTTTTACTTCCGCTCATCAGTAATCACCCAGAGATTCCAGGCCAGAAATTTCTTTTTAATTCACTTATATGAAATTTATTTTCTGCTTGTAATATAGGTTTCATACCTTTTCCTTCCTAGAAAATGATGTTTTAATATAAATGTATATTTACTCTATGGGGCATGTAAAACAGTGAAAGAAAGAACCCAATTGTCAATAAAGAGTTTTAGGAAGATAGAGTTGTGACACTGCCTTAACACTGAGAGGTTTTAAAAAAATCTAATTTGGATTTTTAAAAGACATACAAAGATGACTAGACATTGGCTGTCCTCTTAGGCATTTTTAGATCTAAAGATTTTTAAAAATTGCTGAATTGAGCATCTTTGTATATCAGATACCAGTTGAGTTTAAATAACTAGTTTCCATCTAGATGAAATTTTGATGAGAATTCTTGGGAGATTAATAATTTATTTGTCCAACTCAAATGTGGTTTTTGTATTATTCATAGTGAATGTCTTTTTACAATTTTCTTCAAGCTTTGTTTTAGTAAACACCACTGTCTGCCTTTCATGGGTCACATTGACCCAGTGCAAGGTCCTATAAGTAACCAGTTCTCACCTGTATTGGTTTACCATGTTGCTGAAACTGCATATGACTTTGTTTGTGGTGCTAGTCCAAGTTATTAGTTATGTGGATGCTAGTAATAGCTAATTATTGTATGGTGCTTCATTGTATAGTAGTACAAAGGACTTTCATATGTTTTATTTGATCTTTATTGTAATTATGTGATGTAGGTAAGGGGTGAGGGTAGTTTTTAAAATTTTTTTAGTGAATAAAATAATTGAATCTCATTGAAGTGGATTATTCCAAGGTTGGCCAGCTAAAAAGTGAGAGGTTTGATATTCAAAGTCATGTTTTTGACTCCTAGCTCAGAGTTCTTTCCACTCTAATTTTGGCCTCAAAATATCCTCAACCCTCAGAAATTTTTTTAGTTGCTTCCTCATTATTTTTGCACTTTGGCTAGAATTTTATTGATTTTATTTTTATTTTCACCTTTTCAGTCATTCATCCATCATTTATGAACCTCTGTTATATTCCATGGATGAAGATGGACACAGGTACAGTAAGAATAAGACATGGTCTTTGTCCTTAAGGAGTGTAATCTACAGCAGAGAGAGCCATAAGCAAGAAGTGTGTTGAGTGTTGTCAGTCATGGTCTTACTTCTTCCTAGTCCATTCGTCTTCTCCAAGATTTACAGAGTAATTTATACTTGACCCTGTGGAAATGCATCTTTTTTATAGTCATCTTTTAAGTGATTATAACAGCTTTTCCTAACATATCTTAAGTAATAATGGCATGAATTAATCCCAGCGAAGGTAAACTGGATAGTAAATTGGGAATAGCTCTATGGCAAGGGTTCCCAACTCCCAGGCCACAAACCAGTACGTTAGGAACCTGGCATGTTAGGAACCTGGCACACAGCAGGAGATGATCGGCAGGCAAGGGAGCAAAGCTTTGCCTCTGCTCCCCATTGCTCACATTACTGCGTGAGCTCTGCCTTTTATCAGATCAGCAGTGGCATTAGACTCTCGTAGGGGCATGAACTCTATTGTGAACTGCACATGCCAGGGATCTAGGTTGTGCATTCCTTACTATAATCTAATGCCTGATGATCTGAGGTGGTGATACTACCATGGTCTCCCATCACCTCCTGATAGGACCATCTTGTTGAAGAAAAACAAGCTCAGGGCTTCCACTGATTCTGCATTGTAGTGAGTTGTATAATTTCATTATAAGTTACAGTGTAACAATAATAATAGAAATACAATGCACAATAAATGTAATACATTTGTCTCATCCTCAAACCACCCCCACCCCCGCCATAGGAAAATTGTCTTCCATGAAATCAGCCCCGATGCCAAAAAGATTGGTGATCACTGCTCTATGGATCTTTGTTACATTTAAAAGAGAGGCAGTGGCATAGCAGTAAGCCTGTGACGACACCCCATTCCTTCTCTACTCCCCTAGCATCCTGATGTTTTTTGTGTCACTGTCCTGTGTGACATACATACACTATTATAATAAATTCTCTACTTCTGTTCTCTCCAAGTGGCCTCTAGGTGCTTTGAGGGCACTTGTGTTGCCAACGGTTTCATATTCATAATACTTAACTCGGGTGCCCAACTTGTTCACGTGTGGTGGTGCATTTTATCTTCCATTTTCTATTGTAATACCACATATTTCCTTAGTGTTTTAGAACTTACAGATATTCTCTCATTGAATGATGTATCATCCAATGCTTAAGACTTCTACCTCAAGTGGGTCCTGGCAGTTCTGGCAGTTAACTCTCTCATATTCCTCAAACCCCCTCTGCCTTTCTCCTTCTCACCTGTTGACCTTGCTTGCTTTGCTGAGAATGTAGAAGCAGTTAGAAGAGAACTTATGTGTCCTCCTGCCAAACTCCCAGGTGCTCTACCCATGCTCCCCCCTAAGGCTGTCACCTCCATCTGCACTCTGCTCCCAGGTGGAAATATCTGCACCTATGCCATCTCTTGCCTGAATCACCAACTTTTTCTCCTTTTTGGATTTTTTTCAGGATTACTTCCATCAGCATGTAAACATGTGTTTCTATCTTCTTACTATTTCTCAAGCATACCAAGAACATTTTTCTTGAAACCTTCTCCTAGATATTCTAATATTTACTCCCTTGCTTCATTCAAATAATTGTCATCTTATCAGACAGTTCTTGCCAATATCAACTCCCATCTTTTTTCTGTTCTACTCTATTTTCCTTATATCAGTTTCTCCCAAAATGTGCATGTTTGTGTGTGTGTATCTGTGTGTGTGTGTGTGTGTGTGTGCATATGTATGTAGTTTCTCTCCTATTTTATTTCCATGAGAGCAGGAGTTTTTTCTGTTGTGTTCACCTTTCTACATAGTGCCTAGAAGAGTGACTGAAATATCATAGAAGCCTCCAAATATTATCTTTTTGACTCCGTGTCCTTCCCAGTAATTAAACCATTTCTTTGTTCACCTTCATAACACACAATTCAAGAGTTGTCTATATCATAGCGCTGCCTCTTATCTTCCCATTCTCTCTTAAAAGTTCCTCCATTCTGGATCTAATCTCTGCTGCTCTCCAGAAATTGTACTAAAACAGGCCACCAGTGACCACCATGTTGCCAAATGTAATGGCAGTTCTAAGCTGTCTCCTCACTCAACTTCTGGGTACCATTCCACACCAGTGACTATATATTTTTTTCTTTGCAACCGGTTTCACTTGACTCCTGATCTTCCTCCTGCCTTACAGGTCATTCTCCTTAATTCCCCTTTGTTGAATTCCTCCCCTTATTCTACCTCCTAATATTGGTGACTACTCGGTTCAGAGTTCACTTTTAGATCCTTCTCTCTTTCTCTCAACTAGAATCATGTCTTTGTATACATTCTTTACACTGCTGACTTCTAAATATTTATCTTCAGCATGACATTTTCCCTGACTTCTAGATTTGTATATTCAGCTCACTTGATACAAGTCATCACAGATGTAACCCATCCAAACTTGGCTTCATATCCTCTCCCCTCACCACAAACAGCTTTTCCCTGCATTCCTCACTTCTGTACATGGTAGCACCATTTACCCAGGTGTTCAGGCCTAATCCTTTGTAATCGTCTCCATCCCACATCAACAAATCCTGTCAACTTCACTTTTGAATGATATCCAGGGTTTGACCTCTCTCCAACCCTAACTAGAAGCCACCAGCATCCTTTGCTTGGGCTACAGTGACAGTGTCTCATGCTCCTAAGCCTGGGTGATTCTTCTAGAGTGAAGGGAATGGGTCATGGCACCCCTTTGCCCACAACTCCTCATGGCTCTCTACATACTTGGACTATGCTCCAAAGCTCATCCCATGGCCTATAAGGCCCTCTGGGCCTGCCCTGCTAAGTTTCTGCCCTCTTTTCCTCCCACTGGTCCCACTAGCCCCCTTGATCTTCTTGGAGCTTAATGGATTACTTCTTTTGCACTGCTATAAATAAGTAGTTGATACTGGGTAATTCATAAAGAGAAGAGGTTTATTTGGCTCATAGTTCTGCAGGCTGTACAAGAAGCATGGTGCCAGCATCTGCTTGGCTTCTGGTGAAGTCCTTGGAAAGCTTTTGCTAATGGCAGAAGGCAAGGGGAGCCATCGTGTCATATGGTGAGAGAGGGAGCAAGAGAGAGAAGGGAGGTGGTACCAGACTCTTTAGCAATCAATCTCTTGCATGAACTAACAGAGTGAGAACTCATTACTGGAGGGCAGGCACCATGCCATTCATGAGGGATTCACCCCCAGGCCCAAATTCCTCCCACCAGACCTCACCTCGAACACTGGGGGTCACATTTTACATGAGATTTGGAGGGAACAGCAATTCAAACTGTATCACTTACCAAACCCTTTCCCACTGCAGGGCTTTTGTTTGCTGCCCCTTCCTGCCTGGAATATTCTATTCTCAGCTTCATGTAGCTCTTGGCTTTGTGTCTCCTCATTCGAGATGTCATTTCTAACCATGGTGTTAATATACCCCGCTTCAGTGGACTAGAAAAAGAAATCATGGTATATACACTGTGGAATATTACACAGATGTAAAGGACAAAATCATGTCCTTTATAGCAACATGGATGCAGCTAGAAACCATCATTCTAAGTGAATTATCACAGAAACAAGAAGTGGAATACCACTATTTTCATTCATAAGTGGTCACTAAACATTGGACACACATGGACACAGGGGCAGGAACAACAGGCACTGTGCACAGCTAAAAGAGAGAGGGGGAGGGGGAATAAGGGGTACAATACCCATGGAACCCTGCTCACTTTTGGGTACCATGTTCACTATTGTGAGGGAGGGTTTGTTAGAAGCCCAAACCTCACCTTCACACAATATACCTATGTAACACATCATCACATGTATCCCATGATTGCAAATTTAAATATATACATACTATGCGTGTATATACATATATATGTGTGTGTGTGTGTGTGTGTGTGTGTGTGTGTGTGTGTGTGTGTGTGTATTTACCTTTATTACTCTTGGTCCTTTGACCCTGTCCTTTTGTTCCTGACTCTTGTTACTACTAATAAAATTTAGTATTACTACACTACATTTTGTAACTATTCATTGGTTTGTTATCGGTCTTCTCTCCAGGTGTATGCTCCATGGGTACAAGAACTTGTTCTGTCCTGTTCTTGGTCTTGTTGAATGAATGGATTCAATCTTTACAAAAAACAGAAATGAAGATGTAACAGCTATTCATAATCTTTTATATTCCGGGCACCCTTTCCTAGAAATTTTATACAAATTACATTTTTGATTATTAATCCCTTACAACAATCCTGTAAGGTGAAGTTCCGTTTTATTTCATAAAAATAAAAACTACAGTGAAAAAAACTAGTCACAGTGACTGGTATAAGGAAAGCTAGAGCACTGGGATTCAAACCTTGGTGAATCTATTCCAAAAGCAAAACTCTTTTTGCTTGATCTCTATTGGTCTGTATTATCATAAATTATAAAATAATAATTATATAGCAGATAAATTATAGCAACTTATGATTATATGACTTATTTTTTTCCACCTATGATGAGCACACTGAGGACGGAGTGATGGGGGAGTTGCTTAGGACTGTGTCGCTAGACCCCAGTGTTGCTGCTCCTGTTGGAAAAGGGCCTCAGAACCTGGTTTGGGTTCAGTGGGCTCTTTTTGTACAACCACGTTATTTCTGTGACACAAATACTTTGTGTGCCTCGTTTTATCTGAGTTACTTTCATGTTTTATATCCACTCTATTTGACCCCTTGTAAACTGGCAGAGGCTCACGTTTGTAAGTTCAGCACGCTCCTTTTCAGAAACTAGTCCACAACTTGTGTCATGACTTTGCTTCATGTGCAGGTTACCCTTTGGTTGATGTTTGCAGTACCTGTGTAAACTGAATGAAAGCGGCAGTGGAGTTGAAATTTGCTGTTTTTCTTATACTCACTTTCTAATTGTGCCAGTGTACAACCTGACTCTTATCAGGAATAGTTTATTGCTCACTTATAATTTGCTGGTTCATTGATTCATTTTCAGGCTAGAGAAAAGCCCTCAGCTGAAATATTTACTGATTGCAAAAAAAGTGAGGTAATTTACTGAAAGCTTTTTAAAAATATGGGGGTTGTGGTACCTGGTACACTGGATGGTAATCTACATTTTAATTAAATAATTATATTTATAATTAGCATGAAAGAAGATAATTTAATTGATTGGCCAATTACAGAAATAAGTTGCAGACTGAAATTTCAAGCTTATATTTCCCTGTTTTTCCAAAGCAAATCTATGCATTGTTGGATAAATGTTATGTACCTACAAGCAGAGCTATGAAACCCTTCTATAAACATGAAAGTGAAGAGATACATGCCAAAACATATCCCAGAGACAAGATTAAAATTACTTTTATAAATCATATTATACCATGTTTCATGTTTTTGCTGAGAACTCAGTGGTATTTATTCTCCTATGGTGGCATGCTATATATCTTTCTGGATTAGTTATATATTTTTTACTTGGTCTTGAAAATTTGTCCTTGTTTTGTGCAATACAAGAGAAATACACTTGTTCAAAGTCACTCTGCTATACAAGAAAGGACAGTGTCTTCAAAAGCCTGAAATTGCCTTATCTTGAAATAATGGTTTTGAATATACAGATTCAGATCCTGAAAATTGCTTCTAAAATTACTTCTTCATCTTTTCTTGTATAATATTTGCAACTTATGTAACAAACTGCTCAGTATCCCTCCTTAAGATGTAGTATTTTCAGTATCCTTACTTAAAATGATGGGGTAATTAGCACACAGCGGTTTCTCTTCAGAATTTTAACATAGTTTGTGCAATCTGAGTCTGTTCTGGGTCTTTGAAAATTTCTACCACTTGTTCATTGTGGTCTGTGTCATTCTTTAGAGAAGGGGAGGATGTTTTTCAACATTCTAAAATATGCACACAGCCAAAACCAATCTATTATGTATACTGTATACATACATTTATACTTATACATGGGTGTCATCTGCTCTGCTTAGATACTGAATATTTTAGAGTGGTATGAATAAATATGTTTAACTTTTCATGGAAACGTAATATCACACACACAGTTTATAGATTAGGCAATGCTATCTGGTGCACTTGCCAGAATGAATCCTAGGGGTTCAGCCTGTCTGGCACTGGCTTTTGTTTCTGAATACTTTGTACCTGAGCATCAACCAGGTGAGAGGAAGATACTAGAGACTGCCAAATGACTGCGTGTCTCTGTTGATTTTAATCCTTTATAAAGGAACACTCATTTTCTTTAGTAGCCATTTCTTGGGGACTATTCCACTTGTAGGCCCAAAAGACTTTCTTATACTCGGCACCTATATTGTGATGAATTTTAACAGGAGTCTTGATAAGTGAAGCAATCTTCAATGCCAACTGGAAAGTTTATATCATTCAGAGATGGGAGCATAGGCTTAGATTTTATTCATGCTAATTTTTAAGTGGAAAGGAGAAACAGATGCATTTTTTTTTTAATCTTACTCTTTGGTGAATGTATCTGTCAGTGTTAAACTCTATCTCATGTGAAACAAACACCGAGTTTGAATGTCTAAAATACACCTAATCTTTCTAGATCTGGTTTTTCACTTGCATGTCAACTTTTTTTGATAAAGGTCAAATTAAATGCTTAATTTTTATTAGCCACTTTCGTTGGTATGTGATGACTTACACTACCCACGCCATTTTAGCTCTTTAAATTTATATATCTTTTTTCCCCCAATCTCAATTTTTGCTTTACCATAGCTCTTAAAATATTTCAGAAATTTACTTAGTTTCAAAAGATTTCCTGTGCCCCCTGGCGTCTGGGAATCTTTCTTTCTTTGCTTAGTGCCTTTCAAGAGGTAGAATTTGCTGTCACTGAGTCTTAGGTGATATTCACGAGGGCAGTTTCAGTTTTTAAGTCAAATTCCACTAGAGAATAGATGGTATACATCATATCCTGATGCTGACATTGATTTTTCATGTGATCTTAAGAGTACATTCGTTCTGACCTAGCTCAATTCTTCTGTGACTGGTACTGGATTGATTACAGGATTTTATCTGTAATAAATTATTTTTGTGTTACTCTAGTTGTGCCATTACTATACCAGCATGTGTGTGTATGCGTTGTGTGTGTTTAGCTTTGCTTTAGTGGTTTTGCAGCTCTAATACTCAGTGGCCTATCTTGCGTGAGGAGGGGTGTAGCAGAAGGAAGCAATTAGCCTCGTCCAGTTTGGAATTTATTCCCCAACAGTTTTTAGAATTGCCCATGCGTGGTGATGACAAAAAGCAGACCGACTGTCGTCAGTATATTGCTGTTTTGCATCTCCCTACAGAGTCACTACCTTCTTGCCTGCATCTGGGGCTGACTGTGACCTTGACTCCTCTGCTACTCCTATTAGTTACTTAATTCCCTGGATTTTAGGGTAACTTGTGAAAGCAGTAGTTGAAGAGGAAGACACTCCTGAATTTAAGCCAACAGCCTTGTTTTATCAAGTACTTTAATGAATTCCAAAGGATATGGCCCATGTTAATACATTCATTCTTCCCATAATAGCACAGAAGAGTAGACTTGAATCTAGTATTTTTCCTTTTCTAACATGAAAAATGCAAAAGACCACTTTCTCCTCTTTTGTCTGTGTTCGTTGAGTAGCATTACTTTAGAATGCCCTTTCTTCGTCTAAATTTTGATTATTGACTGACTTTTAATGGCCTACTGATGATATAGCCAACCTTCTCTTTCTCATGCCACCATTGCCTGCTACTCCCCCATCCAAATACATTTGCTTGCTATTTTCTTTAAGGGTGTGTTTTATGTGGCTCTGTTGTCATTGGCAGCACTCATTGTGCATTCAGGAAGTCTGTAGTCTATTAACCTTATGTTTTTGTCAAAACATTGGATAAAAGGAAATCACAGAATTGTACTTTGTATTGTTGTGCAGTGAGTGATTTTATATTATTGTAGGAGGCAGTATAACTCAGAGGTACATCAAGTTTTTGGGTTTTGCATTTGGGTAGACCCAGATTTAAGTCTCAATCAACCACTTGCCAACTGTTTTCCATGGGCCATGACTTCCTCTCACAATGCCTTTTTCTTTCTCATCTGTAAAGTAACCATGATTATAGTCATAATCCTTAATTTACAGAACTCTTTGTTTCTCTTCCATTGACTGTTCATTCTTGTGCCACATTGCACTATGTGTTAGGTATAAATTGATAAATAAAACTAACATGGGCCTTCCCTTGATGTCATCAAGATAATGTGTAGTACCTGGGATAGAAATGATTAATGATTATTAGCTGCCCCTAGGGAGGCGGTAAGTTCTACAGTGTAATCGATGGTAGCTCCTTTCTCTTCTGAAGGTAGAGAAAATATATATTCATTCTTTTATTTGTCAAATAGTTGACTGAACATCCACGACACCCTGGGTGCCAGGAACAAGGCTGTCAGAGTCCCTTCACGTCGTGTACATGTTGCAGAAGACGGTGAACAAGGAGACAGTTAAATAAACAAAATCATTGCAGAGTGTGATCCATGTTATAAAAGGACTGGCGAGCTAAGGGTGGGGCAGCAGGGTAAGGAAAGGAGATGGTCAGGTACTACCTCAGGAAAGGGACAGAGCAGGTCCTGCAAAGGTCTGGAGGGAGAACCTTCTGGAAAAGGAGAAGAATAAGCAAAGTCCTTGAGGTAGAAAGGGGCTTTGCGCATTTGAGGAATAAAAAGGAGATATGTGTGGCTGGCTTGTAGTGAGCAGAGTGGAGATGAGGTGAGACGGTGCTATAGTGGTAGAAGGAAATAGATCATACAGGGCCGGATAGACTGTGAGAAGGAGTTGACTTCCACGAGGATTGGAGTGGGGCCAGGACAAGTCACAGGTATATAGGCGGTTAGTAGAAGGAAATAATAAGGATGCTGCCTAGGTGTATGGTATTAATTATTATTAATTGCCTGACAATACCACTCATTGAGATTAGGAACAGTGGGGGATGGTACAATTTGGGGGAGTTAAAGAAATAAAGGTTTACATTTTGGGCATGTTAAGTTCCATGGTGAGTATAGATCTTTGAAAGTGTGAGCATTATTTGTGGCTAATCCTAAGGAAAAGGCTGATCTATATTTCCTTTTCTGTGACATTTAAGAAAGGCATTCCAGAACTTACCTGTAAAAGTCTCAGTCTTTAATTTTTGCTAAGTCTTAGTTGGTAGGAAGCTAAAAGTTCAAGTTGCTAAAGATTGCTAATGGCCTGTGCGGAAACCATAGAGTCAGAATCTAGATTTGTTGGCTGGTAACAAAATGTCCGGGAATGCTAAGGAGTTTACTTGGAATTTATGAGTGCCACAAGTTTGCTCAGTGCTGATGGATTTCCTGATGTAGTGTATTAAAGATGAAAAAGTAAAGTCCCCTTCTGGAGAAGTGTTTATTTTTACTAAACTGGGAGTAGAAAGACACTGGCGAGATGTTTATGTATTCGGAGCTACCATTTTGTCTTCTGCTTGGCCAGCTGCCACCTCTGACTATTAGCAATTGAGAGGTCTGACGTTTTGATCATGTGTGATATTTGGGCATCTTTATCCCAGCTCTCTTTCTGCTGACATTTCCCAGGCACACTGTTAAAACTTGCCTCACAGTCCATAATCTTTTCACATGCCATTTTGAATATAAACTTTTACGTTAACTCATCAGCACAGAGCAGCAGATTACTACTGTAGCTATCTTATTTTTGAGATAAAGAAGATATTGCTATCATCTTGCATAAAACCACATGCACAGCATGAATAGTTAAGCCTATTAATGAAAACTCCTGTAGTTTCCTCTATTTTAACAACAGGCCAGAGACAGGTTTATGCAGCAAACACGTGAAAGTACACTTAATTTCTTCCCTTGAATTTGCACAGGAGAGGAATTCTCTTCTTTCCTTCCGCCTTTTTCCACAGAACCATAAAACGTGAATACTAGAAGGAACTTTGGAGGACATCCAGTTCATCCACTGGTAGAGAACTGAGAGCTAGATAGTCACACTGTAGTTCAAATGGGGTCATATCCCTGCAGATAAGATTATGACTAAGGAGAAGCGTGTATTTGCTGTAGTGTCACTACACTGTGAATATGAATCACTATAAATAACAGAGGCATATAATGATCAGACACCAGGCACTTCACTCCTTTCAGAGTCTGTCGACGATTGGTCACTGTGCATAGGTTATGCAGTTCACACACACACAGCAGTGTGTGTAGTTGTATTACTTGTTTTCCAGTGATCAATGCATGGGATCTTGTACCAAAAAATGGATCAGTGGGAGTTGGCCAACATAGATGAAAACGCATCAAAGAAACAAAAAGTGGTAACACTGGAACTGAAATTTCAGTTGAACATAGGAGTTGTAGAAGGATTATCTGACTGTGGAATGTGGACAGTCCTGCCTCTTGACAGACTCTAGATATACAGCCAGAGAAACTTAGTAGAGGTGATCTGATTAAAAGAAATGAGGAAAATGGTTGTATGTAATAGAATGAAGATGTTCTGGAGGAAGAAACGTCGAATGAGAAACTTTACATTATAAGAACTCTCAGAGATATCTTACTATGTTGAAAGCACAAAGGAGAAAATATCAGAAGCTGATTCAAATGTAGAAGGAACGTGACACACCACCAAGGCATAGAAAAATTGCTTGCTCCCCATGAAGTGTTACATTATGGGAAGGATAAGGCAGGGCATAAGTGTTTTACAAAGCAATACAACACTTTAATTCTCAGTGTTTCCAATGTTCTAAATTACAGTGTACTAAATAAATTTTAGTTTTTTTTCATTTTTTGGATACATTTATAAATCATAGTAAGAGAGTTTTTAAGGTTTGGACAAAAATTTTTAAAGGTCATGGAACTGTCATAAACAATCATACTTTTTCCAAAGATCACCAAAGACTAATTTTTATGGTCTTGAACTAGCGTGCAAATGAGCACTGTCTGTATTTTTAAATAAACAACTATAGATGCAATTAAACTCCACATATATTGGCTTCTTTAAAAAAATTATCTCAACGTATTTGTACTGTTCACTACTTATTTGTTGTAAGAAAAAACTAGGATAAATAATATTTTATTTGGCCATATACCAGAAAAGTCAAAAGCAATAATAGAATAAATGAGATGAACTTGTAAGTACTCACCACAAAGCCTGTAATATAATAGGCTTGATACATGCAACATATACCCAGAATTTAATCTCATTTCTTCACCTCTACTGCTGTCACCCTGGTCTGAGACTCCACAGTGGTTGCAATAAACCCCATTAGAAGACCGGGTGTGGTGATTTATGCCTGTAATCTAGCACTTTTGGTGGCTGAGGCAGGAGGATTGCCTTGAGTTAGAGAGTTTGAGAGCAATGTGGGCAACATGACGAGACCTCATCTCTACAAAAAAACCAAAAAATTAACTGGGCGTGGTGCTGTGTGCCTGTACTACCAGCTACTTGGGAGACTGAAGCAGGAGGATCACTTGAGCCCAGGAGATCCAGGCTGTGGTAAGTCGTGATTGTGCCACTGTGCTCCAGTCTGGGTGACAGAGGGATGCCCTGTCTCAAAAATAATAGTAATAGTAATAACCTCCATTAGGTCACTCTGCTTCTTCCTTCTCTCTCTGCACTCTGCATTTAGTTAGCGCACAACCCAGTGGCTTCCCAGTACGTGCCAAAGATTTTACACTTATCTCAATGTTTTTTCATGGGTCTAACCCCATTATCTCTCATTTCCACCATCTTCCCCCTGGCTTACTGCTCCAGCTGCAAGTTTCTTGTCAATGCTAAGATCATGCTCTTCTGCCTAAAGGGCTTTCACTGGCCTTCCTTCTCCCTGGATTGCTTCTTCTCCAAAACCATCCCTTTTACTTTCCTCTTTTAAGTCTTTGCTCAGAAGTCAGTTCCTCAAAGAGGCCCTTACAGTTTTATTCAAAAATTTCACTTCCCCCAGGTTGGCAACATTTCTGATCCCCTTAGATTCCTTTTTTTTTTTTTAACTTATCTGTGAAACTTTTCACCTTCTAATATAATTTACAAATTTATAAGGTTTTTTAAAAATGGCTCTTTTCCCTTGCCAGAATGTAAGCCTAGTGAGTTCAGGGATCTTTGGTTTGTTAGGTGATTAGCTCAAGAGCCTAGAACATGTCCCAGTATATATTATGTCCTGAATAAATAAATATCTGTCAATGATGAATGAATGTTTAAAAAAAGCTGCTGATGTTGTTGTTTGAGTTTTTTTTTTTTTTTTTACATGCTGTACTATTCTTGCAGACTTGGCAGCATTTGTTGTAGAAATCACATCTTATTTACTTATTACAAAATTGTCTAGAACACAGTTTTCTAGCTCTGGTCTAAAATGGCCTAGAATGCAGTATTCTGGTTCTGGTCTTTCCGTAAATATTAGATCTCTGTTCTGAAGAGCTTTAAAGTCACAGGAAATATGTAAGAAAACTCAGTAAAAGGATTGCAACCCAACATATACTTATTAAGGATTTGCTATGTGTAAATGTCCAAAATGGATAATTATTTGATTGGTTGAGATTTCTAACTAAACCACCTGGTTTCTGAGGAATTTAAGCTGAGTTGCTGGACACACAACCACAGGATAAGATACATGTGGTGAGCTTTTGGACTTGAAGCTCATTGTGGAAAAATTCCAGGACATAACTCAGGGAGAGGACCCATTTATAAAGTCTAAACCTGGGTAAACATTGCAGAAGACAAGCGTAGTGAGAGTTTAAGGAAAATACTAGTCATGATGCGAGGGATTTCTTTTTTTTTTTTTTTTTTAGAAAGCAGGATTTATTGAGAGGACAGAAAAGCTCCCACAGTGGGAGGGGTCCCGAAGGGGTTGCCCGGATTTTTTTTTTTAATAAGTAGAGTTATAAGAGCAGTTCTTGAGTTATGGAGTATAATAGGATTGATTTCCTTAGATTATGTGTGGAAAGAGTATAGTTGTCATCAAAATGGAGGGTGGAGGGCGGGAGAAGGGACTACATTGCTTTGTTCCAGCAATCCAGTCTTGTTTGTATGTTTGTTTGTTTGTTTTTGAGTCAGAGTCTCACTCTGTCGCTTAGGTTGGGGTGCAGTGGCACACACAGCTACCACAGCCTCGAAATGCTGGGCTCAGGTGATCCTTCTGCCTTAGCCTTCCAAATAACTGGAACTACAGGCACACGCCACCATGCCCTGCTAATTTTTAAAAATTTGTTTGAGATGAAGTCTGCCAAGTTGCCCAGGCTGCCCTTGAACCCCTGGGCTCAGGCAATCCGCTCACCTTGGCCTCCCAAAGTGCTGGGATTACAGGCGTGAGCCACTGCACCCAGTCCCAGTTGAGTTTTATTTAGATGCTGTGGATGCTTATGATACATTAAAATATGTCACAACTCTAATAGACAGGATTGGTAATTTCCTTCAAATATTGCCTTATTTCCTGGCTGCATAAAACCATAAAATCATTTAATGGGATCATACAGTACTAGCTTTGATTGGAAATTAAACAGGATCTTACCTTGGCAGTTCTAAAAAAGAGACTCCATCTGTCAGCATGGCAGCACATGTTTGTGAACAATCTTAAGGTGGACTGTGATATGTAGTCATTTAATGAGAATATTTTATTTGCAAGCACAGTGCTAGACAGTGGAGATATACTGGTTGAACAAAACACATTTAACGCCCGCTTTTACATGTGCAAATGGGCAGAATTTGGTCTACATCACTGCAAAAAAGTGATTTCTGTCTGCGAGTAACTCATCACCGTCATGGATTATGAATTCTGTTCCTCATTATTAAGCATCAATCAGGCAATTGAGATAGAAGTGCCTGGGATACTAAATAAAATAAAATGCTTAGGCTCACCCTTGAATGCTTCAAGATGTTAGTGTGGAGGGAACTGAATAGCTTTTATCTGAGGCTTGCTTGTTATCATACAAAGGAAGAGACTCCTCTAAACGCTACCCCCATGTGTGGATGGAATTTGATTACAGGTCATCTATTCATCCATCCACTCATTCAGCATATCTTGATTGAGTGCTTCCTGTGAGCCAGCATTCTTGCAGGCTTTGGTGATAACCATTAGCAAATGTGACTAAGTCCTTTTCCTTATATAACTTGTGTTCTAGTGAGGAAGGCTCACTAGACAAAAAGAAAAAAGCAAATAGCTTGTAACATAATGCCAGATAGTCGTTATTAAGGGGAAAAAAACAAGAAAAAGAATTCAAGGTAACAGGGGCTACTACTTTAAATAGGGTGACCATGGAAGCAGGTGTGTGAGCCACAGTCAAGCTGGCTTTGCTTAAAATTACTAAACACATGCATATACTCCAATAATTCACCCTTCAACATCTCTCCATGAAACCTCACTTCCCAACTATCATCATCCCTGAACCACTATATAGATATTCCTGTCACTGAGCTCTGGGACTTTCTCTTTCTCCTGCTTTCTTGTTATCTCTACCTGTAGTACCCCCAGACCACTTAACATTTCTTGAGTCCTCATAGGTTTTCTATTTTCTTTCTTCTGTTCTGAGATCAGCTGGGATCTTGTCTGGCCAAGTTTGAGGTCCCTAGGCACTCCCAGATGAATGCCATATCTATTTTCTTTGCTAAGGCCTATGTGTGTCTGCTTTGTAGCTGAAGTTTCTCATTTGGCCCATCCTTGGTATGGCTACAGTGATTTCGGGAAGGCAGGCTTCCATTAGTATTGAGAAGGCTCTCATTTTGAACTTGTATTTTTAACTGCAAATCCAAAGTAAGCAATTCAATAAAGGGTGAGTGCTAATTTAGCAATATTAACTTATTACAAATCTTGGGCATTGTTTGTTCTTTTATTCATTTATTCAACTACTATTGATTGAGACCTTAAATACATGACATTATGCTAGATTGGGGGTATAGTTTTAAGTAACAACAGGCTCAGTTTAATAATCAAGACATTAATCTAATAATTACAAAAATGGATGCATACTGACCGAAGAAACTAAAGGAAAGAATAAAATGGTTTAGAGCACAAAACAAAGGAACTGGCATGGCCTGGTGGGTCAGGGAAGTCTTACTTCTGGAAAGGATGCCTGAGTTGAGATTTGAAAGATGGATAGGCATCAACTACAGAAGGGAGGAAGGGTTTGATGACATGTGCAAAAGTCCTGGAGGAGCATAGGAATAAAGGAAGAGTGATCAGAGAAAATGTTGGCCTGGTACCAGACCATACAATGCAGAGCCTTGAAGGCCGAAGGATTTTTAAAGCTTTATCCTTAGAGCAGTGGGAAGCCACTGAAGAAGGGTTGTATAGCAGAACACACAGTATAGTCTAGATTGATTGTATGACTTCAGGGTAAAGTGCTGTTGGGAGGGAGTTTGCAGTGTGGAAAACCATCCAGTAGATTTTGAAAATGTCCAAATGTGGTATGTTGGTCGCGTGAATTAGGGTGGTGAGGAACTGATAGATTTGAAAGGTGCCGATGGAGGAGAATCCATAGAACTTGGTGAATAAGTTGGATGTCACCCATGTTTATATGCTGCCATTTGTTCATGAATTTTCTTCTCAAAGATTCATTTTTTCAAAATTTATTATTTTGTCCAGAATGTGTAGAAAGAAAGATCAGTAAATCTCTTTCTCAAGTTTGTTTTGCAGAATGCAGAGCGGTGTAGTCTGAAACAGTGAGATACTAACGTCTTATTATCATGCTAGTCTCTCATGGTTAATGAACAGTTAAAGATTTTGAAAAATGAGATAACAACATAAGTGGAATCTATTTTTGTAGCATTTTGGTTATGGAATGTGGTTTGTTGTGAGCTGAGTATAATTGTGTTGCCCTAACAAGGTACTAGGGCATAAGACATAGGAACTCAAAAACCAAAGTTTAATAAAGGGTAAATATTTAAGGGTACTATTAGTTTTTGTGGGCCACAGTCGGAAAAATGATGGTTATGATGTGCATTCAAGCACTCAGATACCTCAGATACACCAATGGCCCATGCAAGTAAAATGCAAGAATGAGAAGTGTGAATTAGGAGTCCTCAGCGCAGGGGTGGAGTAGCAAAAACTAGTTCAGAAGAGGCCTTATGAGCCAAGAAGACATGTGTTGGTGATATCTATCATTCTGTTAATTGAGGATCGTTAGCCCTGTGAATCCCATCGGTTTTAGGCAATGTTAGTCTTTATTCTCAGAATGGAATAGATTTTATGAGTGCGTATATGTGTGTGCTTGCCTGCACACAATAATATCCTCCTGTGCACATCATTTATATATATATTTATATATATATATATATGAACAATGGCCAGATTTATTATGCATGGATAACAATAAATAGAATAAATAAGCTATTTATCAAAACTTCTCAAATGCAAAGTCTGTATGCTTTGAAACCCTAGGGATTCTGGAAAGAAAGTGTGCTTCGAGATGCATGATGGGTTAATTAAAGGCAACTGGCAGGTGGCTTGTGAATTGGTGTTCGGTCCATGAAGCAGTCAGTATATGCTGCATTCTGTCAAAAAGGAGCCCTTTGCTATACTGGAAAGTAAAATAAAAACAGCTCCCAGGTAAACTGGCAAAAGCTTTTCTGCATCCATCAGGTTAGACTCTATCATTTGACTTTGAACCAATGTTGAAAGTTGTAGTCTCAGCCTCTCTCCTTGGGTGCTGCAGGGCTCTTCTGAACTCTGCTTTGTTGCTTTGTTGCCAGCCATTCTATCATACTGTGTTAAGGTACTGGACTGAAGGGAAACTTTGCATCGGTGAGTTGGTTTCATACATTTGATATTATTTAAATATGTCCCACATATTAATGGGCAGCTCCCCCATGAGTTCTGATTTTGTTCAAAGTACACAGACTTATTTAAATGTCCAGCTAGCATTGATCATCTCCAAACTCCTAACGGAATCTACTCATATCTTTCTTAGGATCCATATCTTTTCTGGGTTACATTTTGGATCCTAGTTTCTCAGAGAATGGCTCTTCTCCTTGAGAGCTTGTCAGCAATGTGGAATCGGTTCCACTCCAGACCTACAGAGTCAGAATCTGCATTTTAGTGAGATCCACAGGTGAAGGGTGCACTTACTTCTGTAGCTAGCAAGCATGGTAAAAATTGAGTCTCTGGAAGCAATGTGGGGCTAAGGACTTTTAGATTCAGAAGAGTTGGACTTGATGATCAATTCCTGGAAATATATATGGTAAGCCCTATGTAGGTAACACATTGCTTTGCCCCTTATTTCCCTCATCAATGGGAATTGTGGATATTGCCTATATCACAAAGATATAGTGAGGATTAAATAAATTAATGTCAGCACGGGCATACCTTGCACTTTTGATAAGTATGGTGTGCCTTCTCTTCTCCTGGGACTTACTGATAACATGATTGCACCCACTTGTCTTGTATGCCTGTGGTTTGCATTCATGTACCTACCCTCCCATCTTACTGTCTTTTCTTAGTCTCATTCCCAGGCTGTCCTTAATTAGTACATTAACGCAATTATTTGCAAAATTGTGTTTAGATAGCCTCCAGCATTCAGAAGAACCCATCTCACCCAAGAGTGTAGTCTGCATGTTAGGGTTTATTCCATAGGGAAGCAAGACAAGATAGTAACAGACTCTGGGGGTTTAGTAAGGCACTGAGCACATCAGCACAATTTTCTTTTCTTTCTTTTTATTACACTACATATTTGGAACACAATATATCTTTGATCTTGTAGATTATATAAGCTCCCAAGTACTTCATGATTTTTTTATTATAGCCACACTGAACATGAATTTATATTCAGATGTACTCGTCATACAGAAATAATGCCATTTGTTTTTAGCAAGTGACTTTTAAAATAAAACAATTGAATGTTCACTGAAAATCGGTGAGTACCCAGAGGGACAGTTCGGAGATGATTGTTAAAAAACTGGGCTTTGCCTGTGGCTGGCTGTAAACTAAGCTATTAAACAGTATTGCTAATATATAGGAAATAAAGGCAAACACATAGCATTATGAGGATTTTAAATATAAATTGGAGTTGCACTTTTCCAAGTCATGTAACATATTCTTTAGGTTAGCCAAAAAAACTTGTTTTTGACTTTGAAGATTGATCATAGCCCATCACCTCTGCTCTGCTATTCCCCTTGGTGAGGGGTTTCTAGGATAACTTATATGTCCCTTTTTGCTCAATCTAATTAAAAGAGTTAATGAATATATTTATTCCTTTACTGCTCAGTCATGAGTCCTTCTGCTGCTTTTCAGTTGAGATGTCAAAATACAAATTGTGAGAGACTTTAGGCATTTGCCACTTAATGTGAGATTGTTTGTTAAAAACGTGATAGTGATGTATTCCATTTATTTAGTGTCTATTTAGTGTGTTTTGTATGTTAGTCATCACGCAAGTTGTTTTATCGAATTTGTTTCATCACTTTATAGATTCCATACTTTACCCGAGATCAGATAACTTAGTATGTGGCAGAGCTGGGAAGGAAATCCAGAGCTTGCTCCTTCTAGAGTTCCTGTCTCTTGCAGTTTTCCTGTTGCCTGTATGGAGTCCGTTTATCATTTTCTCCTGTGTACAGTTTTTCTTGTGATCCTGCTTAATTAATTGATTGGAAACCAGTGTTGGATTTTGGAGGATTGAACTATAATTGTCTCTTTATTTATGTTTTTAAGCAACCCAGGACCCTTTCAAATATGATCAAGTAGGCAGTGTGTGGTTGAACTAAGATGACTTTTTTGGTCAATTTGAACTCAGAGGTTCTGTTCTTGACTCGTTTTCCTGTATGAGTTTTGGAAGGACATGTGCACCTGCTATTAGAATCTGTTCTGTTCTTGATGATACTTGATGTCCTAGAAATGTGTCAGACAATTTCTTGGTAATTTTGATAATTAAAACAGTGGGTAAGAGTGGTGATGTGAAAATCTCATGTTTTACGCTTATCCATGCAGGTTGCCTCTGGGGATCAATCATGACAGTGAGGAAACTGTTGAATGCTTTGAATGGCTATAACCCCTCTCCCCTGACCTGTTCCCCTTTTGCAAATAAAAAGTGCTTTAGGAATGATTCTGTAGTTTTTGTTTTGACAGTGGTTTTTGCAATTGGCTCAGATTTTTACAATTTTTATTGTTACTATTTTTGTTGGAGTTTCACTCTGTCACCCAGGCTGAAGTACAGTGTGGCACAATCACAGATCACCACAGCCTTAACCTCCTGGGCTCAGGGAATCCTTCCTCGGCCTCTTGAGTAGCTGGGACTACAGGCGTGTGCTGCTATGCCTGGCTAAGTTTTTGCATTTTTGTAGAGGCAGAATCTTACTATGTTGCCTAGGCTCAAGCATTCCTCTCAAAGTGCTGGGATTACATGCATGTTGGCGCAGATATTTTGAATGTACTAAAATCATGTTCATCTAGATCTGACATAGACTGTGTAGTCATATCAAATCTCATTTTTTCCCCTCTTTTTCTCCCCCTTTGCAGGATGATGAAGTGGTTCTGCAGTGTACAGCCACCATCCACAAGGAACAGCAGAAACTATGCTTGGCAGCAGAAGGATTTGGCAACAGACTTTGTTTCTTGGAGTCTACTTCCAATTCCAAGGTGGGGTGAAGCCTTTAGGGCTATTCAGATATTCATGTTTTACTAGTGCACTGAAGTTATTTATGAGTATTCTACCATTTTCTATGGAACACATAATATATAAACTAAAGGGGGTATAAAGTGTTTTCACTCTTCACCGAGTGCATTGTTAATTGAACCTCTAGTGGATGCAGACAACTAAACAACTGGGATATGTTTGTTAATAAGAATAGACAAAGTCCTTTCCACATGATGTTTATATTCTAGTGGAAAATTAAGCAAGAAAATAAGTGATATGATCTGAGGGCTAGAAAAGTTTATGTATGATTAATGTATGATTAAGTTGGAAAGGGAGCCAATAGTCTAAGGGTAATTATATTTTTATAAGACAGATTTTCTATTTTCCATAATAATAGAGTCAAAACTTTAGATCTCAGTTCATGTTTAAAATATGTAAACCTGGCTATGGATGTATTTCACACAGGTGTATTTGCATTTGACTTTCATTTGTAGAAAATGGGATATGGCCTTTTTTTCTCAAGGTGGTGTATCTTGCCTTGGTTATAAAAGTGGGAAGAATAGAATGATTGTTGGCAGTAGGTAGTCAAACACTGTAAATTATATATGTGCTCCTGGAAATTATCCCAGAAATATCTGAAGCTACAGAATTTGTAATAAAAGCAAGCCTTCCTTTTTGAGAAGGTAGTATTTCATGTTCCTGGGATATTTACTCAGGCTGACCTTTGCTTGAAAGGGGATGGTTCATAATTTCAGCATAGATTATCCTGTAGAAATATAAACATTTAAATCTAATGATATGTTTTGATAGTTATTCCTAATTCATGATTGCAGATATATACAGTATAGTCTATATGAATGAGTATTCATCTTTGTTTCTGTGTTTTAGAATTGAGAAACTGGGCTTTTGCTTTTGGGAACTAGTGACTTTATGGCAGACCTACCTTGGTATTATTAAAAATTTAGGGAGAAATGAGACATTGTCAGGAAGATATTTTAACTTATTTGAATCTCCGCATCAAAGTAGACAGAGCTATGAAGATGATAAAACCCAACCCCACAGATGAATTATTATCTAAAACAATTTAGGTGACAAGTTATCCCCACAAATGGTATCAGTAAGTATAGGAGGAAGTAGAGGAGAGGCAAAGTGATTTCTGCTGTCTCTAAAAACCAGTAGCAAGTCTTCACTGGAAAGCATGATAGCCAGTGTGAAAACAGCAGCCACAGCTAAGGGAGAGCAGATGAACTATGGTGAGGTTGGAAATTTCTGGAGCAACCTTGGCCCTGTGACTTTTAGGACAAAGTCTGGCTCTGAGGAGAAATCGTTGGGAATAAAATCTGGATTGAACAGCAGTCATAGCGGCAAAGGATGGGGAAGAACCAGGCAAAAGTGGGGGAGAGAAGCAGAACCTATAGCTCTCATAAATACAAGGCCATGTTTTGAACAGTAGGAGAAAACCACAGCATAAGGAACTCTAGAGCCATGAAGCTAAAAAAAGCTATGTCTTCCCCCTCACACCTTTAAGAGTGCCAGAAAAAGCATCTCAAGTTTTACCTGGTTATTGGTGTGCTTTTGTTGCCTGTAGGCATTCTTATTTTATAATACATATGTATAATCATGTACAATTTATAACATATAAATGGAGTACTTTAATTTCTATTTATGTAATTATTTACAATGAAGTTATATATATAATTATGTATGTATATATAATTTTATATGTAAAAAAGAGAGTAAAAGAAGCAGAATAATGTCTATAGAAGACAAGGGTTCACTAGATAAACTTAACAACGATATATCAAAGTGAACTAAAAGAAATTTAAAAAGTAAGAGACACTCAAGAGTCTCATGATCTCAGAAATAAGATGAATAAAGAACAGAGATTTGGAAAAGAGAGCTGAAGAATAGTAGGAGAGAATTCTGTATTAAAGAAAAACTAATTTTAGTCTTTCTTCCTGAACTGGAAGGAACACCAGGGCATTAAAAACCCACAGGTTATAACTTCAGAGAAATAGAAGATAGAGAAGTGGAAACCTTTAAAAATCCAAAAGAAATGAAGTAAGAGATGAAAAAGTCATTGGAGAAAACATTAGGTAGAAGATGTAGGAAGAACATTCAATGTGCTTATAAGAGAAGGCCTGAGGAAGAAAACCAAGGCAGTGGAAGAACAAACATTTAAAACAATAGCTCAAGAACACACTTGCCTGAAACGACACATTGAAAAGTCATTTGTGCATACCTAGGAAAATCAACTCCTCGGTCAACTGAAACAGATACTCTAGTACAATGGAATTTGAAAGGAAAGAAAAAGAAATTGAATCCAGGAAAATAGACCAAGTCACTTTTAAAGGAAAGCAAGGCAAATTGTCATTAGACTTTTTAACAACAGTGCTTTCTGTCCTTAAGAAACTCAAGGAAAGAAAACAAGAATCAAGGATTCCACCCAAACCAACTTTTCAGGATAAAGATTGTAAACCATTATGAACATGGAAACATATAGAGATATTGTTTCCTTGGGCCTCTCCTTAGGAATTTACTGGAGAATGAGCTACCGACAACCAAACTGCAGTAGAGACTAAGAAGTGATGGTAACGGTGCATCTTTATGCAGAGAACTGAGGCTGAGCAGTGACTTGAAATGGAGTATGGAATGCCCATGGTCTGACAGCGTGGAGTCAGTAGAACTACTGAAAAATGGTAGAATGGGGAGAGAATATAAAAATTAAGTTAACCTTTATGAGTGCTTTGTGAGTATAGTCTGAGAGTAAACAAAATAACTGGAAGGGAAGGGTGAGAAAGAAGTTATTAGTTACTTGCAATATTGCTCACAGAGAGAACTAAAAGGTAGTAACCAAAGAAGACTTAAGGATATTATTTGAGATGCTAGCATTAGAATAGCCAAACATTTTAAGCAAAAAATATATATGTAATATATATATATATATATTCTAAATGTAGGTATTACAGATTATATATATGTATACCATGCATATATACATGATATGCATTATATATACACACACACACTTGTACACACACACACAGATCCATCAGGTACTGCATGATGATATTTTTGTCAGTGATGGACCTTATGACTGTGGCCCCGTAAGGTTATAACAGAACTGAAAAATTCCTATTGCCTAGTGATGTCCAGATCCCAGTTCCATGTGGGCCTAGGCTAATGTGTATGCTTGTGTCTTCGCTCTCAACAAAAACGTTTAAATAGTAAATAGAATAAACATAGCAAAAGCTTACAGAATAAGGATATGAAAAATATTTTGCACAACTGTACAATTTTGTGTGTGTGTCAGGGTCTCACTCTGTGGCCCATGCAGGAGTGCGGTGGCATGACTCACTGCAGCATTGACCTTCTGGGCTCAGGCCATCCTTCCACTTCAGCCTCCAAGTAGTCCGGTTAAGTTTTTGATTTTTGTGGAGAAGAGGTCTCACTACGTTGCTCAGGCTGGTCATGAACTTCTGCACTCAACCAGTCCTCTCACCTTGGCCTCCCAAAGTGCTAGGTTCATAGGTGTGGGCCACCACACCCAGCTGTGTTTGTGTTTTAAGCTAAGTGTTATTACAAATGAGTCAGAGATTTAAAAATTTTAAGAGTTTATACAGTGCAAAATTTGCAGTAAGCCACAGTTTATTATTGAAGAGAGAAAAGTATTTTAGAAATAAATTTAATCTAGCCTGTGTACAGTACCTATAATGTCTGCAGTATTGTGCAGTACAGTACTGTCCTAGGCCTTCCTATGAACTCACCACTCACTCACTGACTCACCCAGAGCAACTTCCAGTCTTGCAGGCTTCATTCATGGTAAGTGTCCTATAAATGTGGACCATTTTGCCTTATCTTTTATACTATATTTTTATTGTACTCTTTCTATGCCATGTTTAAATGCACAAATACTTGCTATTATATTACAGTATTTTGTAAGTCACATGCTGTACAGATCTGTAGCCTAGGAGCATTAGGCTGTACCATACAGCCTAGGTGGGTGGTGAGCTATGCCATCTAAGTTTGGGTAAGAGCACTTTAGGTTGTGAACATAACAACAAAATTGCCTAATGATACATTTCTCGGAACATGTCTCTGTTGTTAAGTGACGCATGACAGTATATATATCATCCATGGATGAGACATATATGCACACACAAACATACACATAAGATGTTTTAAATGAAACGGAACATTTTATTTTAAATAAAAATGAAATTATATATTTATAATCTTTAAAATAAAAGTATATATTTTACTGATTAATCATAGAGGACTGAGGTCAAAACATATTGATCATATAACTAATTGTAAGTGGGCCTGACTTATCTGTTAAAATAAGAACTTAAAATTATAAGATTGACTAGCAATGCCAAATATACTATATGTAATAAATCAAGAGGTTAAAAAAGTTAAAAATAAAGAATAGGCAAGGAAATACCAAGAGGTATAAATAAGAAGAAAACAGATATCCTCGGTCTCATGATTTGACAAAGTGTGATTTCAACTAAAATACTTTAAATGAGGCAAAGAAGAATATTTTTATAGTGTTAAAGGATACACTTCTCGATGACAAAGTTATATACCCCAGTAACAAGAACAACTTTTACAAAACAGAAACCTCAGGAGTTATAAAGACAAATAGAGAAATATACTAATGAAAAGAGATATAACATACTTCAACCTGAAAAAAAAAAGAATAAAACACTTAGCATAGTCAGTGAGCTTGACCTTACAGAGATATATCAATATCTGAACCTTAAAAATGGAGAATACATTTTTTAAAGGTTCACACATCAAATTAAGGAATATTGACTATATTTTTGGCCACAAAGCAAACCTCAGTAAATCCAACAACACAAGTATGGCCACAAAGCAAACCTCAGTAAATCCAACAACACAAGTATGGCTATAAAGCAATAATACAAATATGACTATAAAATAATAAATATATAAATTTTTATTTTAAGCTTCTAGGTTTTAGGGTGGCTTGTTACACAGAAATAGATAATCAAAACACTTAGCCATATCATGTAAATCTGAAGTTCTCTGAACTGACATAATATATAAATTTTTAGAGCAACAAAACAAAGCAACTCCAAGAAGCAAACATAAAAACCCCAAAACAAAAAACCTTTCCACCTGAAAATTAAAAAGTACCTACTAAATAAGTCTTGTGTCAAAGAAGAAGTAAAAAATAAAAGTGAAGAGTTTCTTGAACATAATGATAATGACTATGTGATGTTTTGAAATATGTGGGATACCTGAATTGTACCCCGCATCTTTAAAATTAAAAAAAAGAATATGCAGGATATAGCTAAAAAACGATTGAAATACAATTTGCGGTGTTAAATGTATGTATTATTAAAGGTGAAAAAAATTAAAATAAATGAATTAAACAACCAAGTAAAACTAGGAAATAGCCCAGTACGGTGGCTCACACTGTAGTTTCAGTTGCTCAGGAGGCCGAGACAGGAGATCACTTGAGTCCAGGAGTTTAAGGACATCCTGGATAACAGAGCGAGACCCTGTCTCTTAAACACATGCACACAAACAGACACGTCAACTAGGAAAAGAACAGCAAAGTAAGTAAAAGAAAGTAACAGAGTGGAATGAATAAAGATAAAAAGAAAATTGATGAATTAATTTTAAAAATTTGTTCCTTTAAAAAAAAAAAACATGCTGTCCATCAAAAGAGGACTAGATTAAAAAAATGTGGTACATATACACGATGGAATACTACGCAGCCATAAAAAAGAACAAAATCACGAATTTCTCAGCAACCTGGATGGAACTGAAGTCTATAATACTGAGTGATCTCTCACAGAAACAAAGATCTGAGTATCACATGTTCTCACTCTTATAGTGGACCTTGAACATCCAACATAATACTATAAGAAAATGACTGACAGTGGTGGGAAACTATGGTTGGGGGAGGGGAAGGGAGGTGGGATTAACGGTAGTCAATATCTGCCTGGGAATGAGGAGACACCCCTTATCAACAAGGGTGCCTGAATGAAGCATGTTTGTATACCTAACCCTTAACTGTACCCCACAATATCATAATAAAAAATATTGACTATAAAATAAAACAACAACATCAACAACAAACCCCAATAAATTAGACAAAAAATTACTAATTAATCAAGGGTAAGATGAGAAATCACAAATATCTAAATATTAGAAGTTAAATATGACCCAAGGGGGATAATAATCAAGCCAGAGGAAGTTAAATCATAAGAGACAGCTTGCCTAACTATATACAAATGAATTTTAAAATCTTCATTAAATGAATCATTTTCTGGAAAAATTAAATTTATCACAAGAAAGTCCAAACAGACCAGTTATCATAAAATAACTAATGTATATAAAAATGTTCCTTGACAAGACACACATCAGGATGAGATGATGCCTCCTAATTATACTGCTTAAATTATTCTAAAGCATGGTTAAAAAAAGAAAACTTCCAAATTTATTTTTATCAAGTAAGTATAACATGGATTCCAAAACCTCAAGCATTATTTTACAAAAGAAATTTATAGATCGATTTCACTTTTTATTGATATCGAATTTGAAGATAGAATATTTAAAACAAAGACACCAACGTTGCATTAAAACTTATATCATGACCAAAGAGGTTTATTCCGGGAATCTAAGAGTGGCTTAGTACTATAAATCCATTAATAAAATTCTTCATTTTAGTAAAGATAAGGAGAAAAATTCTTTGAACTTTTCTATAGCTAGGGAAAGGGACTGGGTAAAATTTAAATTCTGTTTATCCTTAAATAAGAACTGATGGATACATCCTTAACATTATTTTATAAGTCCTTTCCCTGTCCCCTGCCCCGTTCCCCCCCTTGCCCTCCAGCAGTTCAAAAGTCAGCACTTTCTTTAAAGTGGAACACTAGCAGTTAAAGTCAGGTGTAAGTTAGAAGGATGTCCAATATGCCCTCTACTATATATGTATGGGTTGAAGGTGCAAGCCAATGTAACTAGACATAGATACTGAAAATCAGAATTGAAGAGGTAAAAATTTTTCTAGTTGTACATAATTTGATTATTTATCTAAGAATTCCCAAAGAATCAATGCATAAATACTCCAAAAATGGATTGATGGGAGAAATCCATATTGTAGCAGATTATAAAATCAGTATATCCATCCTGAGCAACATAGTAAGAACTCGAGAACTCAGGAGGCTGAGTTAGAAGGATCTCTTGAGCCCAAGAGTTCAAGGTTACACAGTGAGTTATGATGGTGCCACTGCACTCCAGCAGCTGACAGAAAGACTCTGTCTCTTCCAAAAAAAAAAACAAACCCCAATGTGTCAATAGCCTTCATATATTTAGACGAAAACCAATTAGAAGGTATATTGGAACATAGATATATGTGGAATGATATTTGGCATACATCCACACACACAAGCACAAACTTGATTTACATTAAATTAGAAAGATGACCATTAATAGTCTGGCCAATCGTTTGCCAGCGTGAAATCACTAAACATTGATATTATGTATTTTTATTGCTATTTTTGATGATGTTAATATGTTAATTGTATTATATTATGTGTGCATGTGCTAATAAGTTAATTTCTTATATGTGTGTTGCATCAGTAAATTTGTAAGGATCACATATTTGAAATGCTGTTTCTGTTTTTCTTTGTGTTTTTTAGAGCTCAAATTGGATCAGAGGTTATGTGAGGATATTCATCTATTATATGAAAAAGAATATGTGCTTAGTCCTAGAAACCTTTGCTCTTGAAATAGAAAATACACTTTTACTTCATATATATCGTTCTAATTAGTACTCTTTAAAATTAGATTAACTCTGGGAGAGAGTAGGATAGAATAAAATATGAATATTTGATTCCGAATAGTAAATAACTGAATATAATTTGTATTCCTGAGGGCTGGTGTTAAATTTTTGCAAGCCAATTTTCCGTCAGGTATACCTTTTTAAAAGTAAACATCCACACTCTGTCCTAATTGAATTCTAGTATGGGTAATGTAGACTTAAGCACTGAACGTGGTCTGAGCTGGCTTGCTTTGCTACTAACCAGTCATTGTAGTGGAAAATCACACTCCTGGGTACAGCAGCTCTGTAATCATAGCCACTGTCAGGATCTATTAGGGAATTGTTCTTCCTCTCTCCTTTTCACTTATAGTCACTTTATAATCAGTAAAATGTTTAAGTGGAATAATTGCTGGTTAAGCTAATGTTCCTTTGATAATATTTGGGTTATTTGAGAGTTTTAACTTGAATTATATCAAGAAACGTTGGTATCAATAGATACAATCAGGCGTATTTAGTATATGAGCCAATTTTAAATGAATGCTATTTTTTAAATACATATAGCAGAATAACTTAAATCACTTCAAATGGGTGAGATTAGTTTGAGCAACCTCTTCAAGGAGTGGGGATGTTAAACAATGATCGAAAGAAGAATGGGTGAAATAAAACTGCCTCTGTAGTTCTGTGAAGAATTGCCGTAGGATTTGTCTTGACAGTTTCACTAGGGTCTAATTTATTTGGCCTTTCGTGTTTATGACAAGGTACAGTTTATAATAATAAGCAATGGCTAATGCTGATCATTTCATAAGATACTCTGCACCGCTGAGTCTCACCTTGTTCAGTTGATCCAAAACTCATGGCAATAAACACTTTAAAAATAATTAAGTATCTAATTTTATACTAAATCAAGTCCCAAGTTTTACTAGATTACTATATTAAACAGGGATAGTTGTTAAATGTTTGAGAATGATTATTTTGGAAATTTAAAAGTGGTTAAAAAATTGCAAAATGGGTAAAGATTTTAGCATCATCACGCAAAGATGACTGTCACGGAACACCAGGGTTCCATAGCAGCACAATTTGAGGACCATTGTTTTATAAAAATGAGACAATTGAGTCAGTAGTCATGCAGTGCTTGCCCCCAATAAAAGGGCGTTCACTTTGTTAAAAAATTAAATCAATTCTTATTCAGTTATCTCACTGCTATAAGCATAGTTTTCTGCTGTTTATCTTTGTGGAAATCAAATAGAGAAAAAGGATCTTTAAGATGTGTTTCATCCAACGTTTCAATTATTCTGTGTTTCTAAGACTGGTTCCGATCCACAGTACTTATAAAAAACTTTGTTGATTTTTATTAGGGTTTCTAAAAGAAAACTGGACCTTGTAGATGCAACAATATCAAGAACTCTTTCTGGTTCTTCCTGTTTCTGTGGCATCACTTTAATTAAAAGTTTTTCTTCCCATTATGGAATATGATAGAGCGATATTTTATCTTCAGTGGCTTCTCATTTCAGGATATGATTCTCCAGCATAAATAATGCATTAAGATATTAATGATGCATAATAGTTGTGATATTCCAGATGAACTGCTCCTTATTCAAGTGAGAATTTTTGAATAATAAAAATGTCAGTATAAGATAAATGCTAGATTATGTAAGAAAGATTCACTTTATAAATAAAGTTTATGAAGCATCTTAAACAGCAGATACTTGCTTCTTAGCATGTTTCCCCTAAAATTAATCAAAATAGTAAAAATGTAAGTATAAGGGAATGAATATTAGTATCATTTTTGTTTTGTTCTTCTTTGTACTTTGACTTTCACAGAACTTTGTGCAAAAGTAAGTCCACTGTGTTGAGAAAGAACATAAATTATCAATAACCATATTTATTTCTCAGTATCCTTATGTTTTTGTTATATAAACAATATATTTCTTTGCCAATATTTTAAGAGGAAAGCAAAATAGATGGTAGATGTGGCAGAAAGAAAAATATCCTAATGTGTGAATATCTCATTTATGTGCAATAAGTGATTAGATACTTAAACAGAGTTCTGAAAGAACAGAAGAGTTATAAAAAAATCAAACAAGCCGGGCCCGGTGGCTCAGCCTGTAATCCCGCGCCTTTGGGAGGCTGAGGTGAGTGGATTGCCTGAGCCCGCGGGTTCGAGACCCGCCTGGGCAGCGAGACCTCATCTCTACAATAAATCAAAAAATCAGCCGGGCGTGGTAGCGAATGCCTGTAATTCCGGCTACTTGGAAGGCTGAGGCGGAAGGATCGCCGGAGCCCAGCAGGTCGAGGCTGCGGTGGCCGGGAGCGGCCACTGCACTCCAGTCTGGGCGACAGAGTGAGACTCCAACTCAAAAAAAAAAAAAAAAAATCAAACAGTTTTTCATAGGCTGTTACATTGGGCCAAAATGGAACTGCTTGTTAAATTGATTAAAGTATGAGGACATAATTCATAGTGCTTTAAACATGCATTTATGCTGTGATCCAGTTGGAAAAGAGTGGTGATACCAAGACAAAGATGACATAATTGAAATCCCCAAAGTAGGAAGCATTTTATGGAAGGAATAATACAATATCAGTATATTGTCATATGAGCTAAAGACCCCATTCTGGGAATTTGTAAAAGATTTTAAAGAATCCCTTTTGTGGTCAAAGATGAGCTACTGATTTCTCATTATGTTTCTTGTAAGATGTAGAAAATGAAGTAAAATGAAAACTTAAGAAAACACTGAAGTCTAAGACTGAAACAGTCTAATCTGCAATCTGGGAGAGAGCTTCACTAATTATAAGGCAGATGGAGCCAGTGGGAAAAAAGCTACCTTGAGTTCTTCTTTTGCACATGCAAGTTTACCTCAAACTCTGAAAAAAGATTGGTGGACATTTTCATCCACCTAACCTTTCTCCCTGAGGCAAAGGGTGCTGTGCTAACAAGCAAAGTGACCAGCAAACTTTTTGTTCTCTCCTTCTGCTTTGATCTGTCCCATCATTTCAGCCTCTCCTTGGATGGTGTGGGTAGGAAGCTGGTGACAACTGATTATGTTCTGGAAGCTTTAGTCCTCACAAATAAAGTGTGAAAGGCATATGCAAAAAGGAACAGCACTGGTGGAAATATAGGCTAGGGATTTTTATTTTGATTCGGGTATATCTGTTGTAATAACAGAGAGCAAGACCAAAGCTAGGGGAAGGTGAGGCTGTTAATTTAGATGATCAGAGCTGAATTAAGTGAATGCCTTCATAGTTTTGTATACTGTCTTGCCTCCTGAATCTGAGACTATGATTTAGCCATCACTGGCGTGAACACACTGCAGCAAATGAAGTGCTATAACACGGAAGTTGGCATACTTTTCCTGTAAAGAGACAAGCAATAAGTAGTTTAGATTTTGTAGGTCTTATGTTTTCTATTCAACTTGGACATCATATTGTGAGAGCAGCCATAGATCATATGTAAACAAATGAGTATGACTGTGTTCCAAACAAACTTTATTTATGGGCACCAAAATTTAAACTTCATCTTGTCTTCATGTTTCATAAGATATTATTTTTTTCTTGAACATTTTTTCAACCAGTGAAAATTATAAGAACCAATCTTAGTTGTGGACTATATATCAATAGGCAGTAGGCCAGATTTGGTCCATGCCATAATGCACCTATCCCTGATCTAATATATGGAAATTAGTATATTACTAAAGGAGAAGCTGGCACAAATGCAGTGGGAGCAACAATCAAAGATACAATAGAAGAAAAGTTTTGTGCCTGTAGGTTAGATAAGCTCAACCTCCTAAAACTGGGAAAGAGAACACTTGTGGCTGGAGCCAGAACCTATTTTATGAAGGTAGACATGGAGTTTGAGTGGGATGCCTTGATGGATGATAATTAATAAGTTAATGAATGTTTTTGATGTTTAAAAGAATGAGAGAATAAATGGCTAAAATGTACATATAGATGGATTATGGTGTGGGAGAAAACATTTCTTACGAAGAAGGAGGACAAAAGCAGGGGAAAAGAATCATGTATCGATAATTGGGAATTCCCACTTGTTCTGTTGAGGGGTGAGGTGGGGCTTCAAATTCCATGTAACCAGTACAACTTAATTAGGAAGATAAAGAGAGCTACTGAAAGTTTTGAAACAGCGGATGGCATTATTTCATGTGCTGCGACTTACTGATTTGTATGTTTAAACATGCATAACTTTCCTAGAGGTATAAACTGTCCAGTCTGATTTTACTGAAAGATTATATGCCTGTGGGTGTGCTCTGTCCTCTCTTTCTAGAAAACCCTTGCACACTCTTCACCTGAAGGCAGAGTCTGTTCATCCTTTAGGTACCTGCCAAATATTCCTTCCTTTGTAAGGCCGTCCTGCATTTATTATGTGTTCCCCTTTCTTCTGAAAAAGTAATTTTCTTTTTCTTTCCTGCTTGCTTGCCTGCTTGCTTTCTGTATCTTTCTTTCTCTCTCTCTTTCCTACTCTTTCAATTCACTTGCTTGCTCTTTGTCCCTTTTTTTCTCCCTTCCTCTCCCTAGCTCTGTCAAGCAAAATGAATTCCCCCTTCTACTGTACAGCGTGCTGCTAAATCATGTGTTCCTTTACTTTACATTTACGTTTACCTTTCTCTCATCACGAAAGCACCTTCAGGCAGAGAGAGGCTTTCATTCATTTTATGTCTCAGGTACGCAAAGTAGATCCTCAATAAATTCTTGTTGATCTTTACTGATTTTCCTTGTTTAGACTTAAAACATCTTGACAGTTCATCAGTCTCTCCAAAGAATTCACAGACATTGTCTTCCTGCTTTGAGGAATTAATTTATTGTCATTAATTTTACTGGAGTAAATATTTATATTAGTGACTATAATAATGCTTAATCTCATTTAGGTTGATAATGGGCTTGGTGTAGTACATTTGCAGTAATATCAGATTTATTACTTTATGTAAGTGATACATATTTGTTAGCATGCTTATACATAATTTAAAGTTTCAAGTTTTTTACCAAAAAATCATTAGAATATATAAATAATTGTTGACAAGTTGATACAGAATATAATGCTGAGTTTTTTTTGTCAGCATAATTTTCTAATGCCTTGGGATAAAAATATTTTAATTGCAAGCATTGTTTCACAGTAGGTAATAAAGACCTTGAAATTATATTTTAATGCAAGATGGTAGAGTTGCGCTGGGGAAAGTAGGTGGGAATTTACTGCAGAGACATGAAAAGGATTTTATTTCATAAAATAGAGGGAAATGTCCTATTTTGTGATTGTGGTGATGATTAGATGATTGTAGAAAAGCATTAAAACTCATCAAGTTGCATACTTATAAGTGGTGAATTTTATTGCATGTGAATTATACCACAATAAAGCTGATTTTTTAAACGTCTCAAAAAGCATAAACCACAAAACAAAATAAAGACATATTTGCTACATTAAAATTAAAGACTTCTGGATATCAACAAATATCATAATACGTAAAGCAAACAATGAAACAAAACAACATCAAAACTCTACCACCACCACCACAATGAAAAAACAAGCCTCAGGTTGGGAGAAGATATTTTTAACTTGTGCATGCAAAATGGACAACGTTTTACTATCTAGAATTTTAAACGTCTCCTACCAACCAATAAGGAAGAAAGAATATCCAAGTAGGAAAATGTTCAAAAGTTTAAAGTAGTTCATGAAAAAAGAGATTCAGTTGGCTTCCAAATATTTAAAAAGATGTTTAAAATTATTAGGTATAAGGGAATTAGAAAGCCCCATTCTAATTCCCTTGCTGAAACTGGCAAAAGTTGACCAGTTTGGCAATGCAAAATGGTGGCAAAAATATGGACTGATAAAAATTCACATACATTTTTGTTAGGAACGTAAATTGATAAAATCTCTTTAGAACACAGTGTGAATATTAATATTTAAGATGGTTCTACCTGGGACCCAACAAATTCAATCCAAGAAACATACCTGGCTTAGACCTACACTTAGACTTGGGCTAATGAAAACATGCATTATACATGTTCATGTCAACATTTTTTGTAATATAAAAGAACAAAAGATCACTACACATCTATTAGAAGGCCAAAGACCTGAAATACAACAGCAAATGCTGGTGAGGCGGTAGAGCAACAGAAACTCTCACTGGTTGATGATCTTTTGGAGAACAGTGAGGCAGCTTCTTACATAGCTACACATACTTTTACCATACGGTCCAACAATCGAACTCCTTGGTATTTACCCAAGTGAACCAAAAACATATGTCCCCACAAAAACCTGCACACAGCTTTGTTCATAATTGCCCAAACTTGGAAGCAACAAAGATGTTCTTCATTAGGTGAACAAATATAAAAACTGTGGAACATTCAGATAATGGAATATTTTGCAGCACCAAAAAGAAATGAGCTATCAATCCATGAAAAGACAAGGAGGAACCTTAAAAATGTATTGACAAGTGTAAGAAGCCGATCTGAAAAAGGCTACACATTATATATGACATTCTAGACAAGGCACATCTTTGGAGACAGTAAAGAGATCAAAGGTTATCCAGGGTTGGAGCGGAGTAAGGGGTGAATGTCATATATAATGTGAAAAAGGCCACACATTATATATGACATTCTAGACAAGGCAAATCTTTGGAGACAGTAAAGAGATCAAAGGTTGCCCAGGGTTGGAGCGGAGTAAGGGGATTTTTATGGCAGTGAAACTATTCTGTAAGATATTGGCATGGTAGACACATTATACATTTGTCAAAACCCATCGAGTATCCAATGCAAAGAGTTAACCCTAATGTAAACTGTGGCTCTTGAGGTGATAATGATATCTCAGTGTACCTTCATCAGTTGTAACAGATGTAGCACTCTGGTGATGGATACTGATAAACAGGAAGCTGTGCACATATAGGGGGAGGGGACATATGGGAACTCTATACCTTTGGTTCAATTTGGCTGTGAACCTAAAGCTGCTGTAAAAAATAAATTCTATTTGAAGCATGAACCAGTCAACCAACCAAGAGTTTTCTAAATGTTTGTTAGTAGAGAAATAGATAGTTAAATCATAGTATTGTCAAGCAATGTATCACACACATCAACAAGAATCAATCCCAGGAATATAATGCGGTGCAGAAATCAAATTGCAGATGGTCACATACAGTATGAGGCTAGTTAAAATTTAAATGTTAAAATTGTGTCAAAATTTGTGAAATAATTCTGTATAAAATATTAGACAATATATGTGTAGCAATAGTCTGAAAAAGTACACATGAAGGTAAACCGAGTTCAGAATGGTTATTGCTTTGGGAGAACAGGCAGAATGAAGTAAGGACTGGATACCTAGAGTTAGCTTCAACTGCGTACGTAATGATTTATTTTTAGGTGGATATTGGAACATAAATATTTATTATAGAATTTTTATATATTTTATATTTCTGAAGTACTCCGGTAGAAAATAGCTATGGAAAGCGAGTTTTAATTTGTAGCCAGAATATTTTTAAAATAAGCAGTAAACACTCAAGTAATTAATCTAGGAAGTTTTGATGCTGTGAATAATAATTTTTTGGTCTTGTCAGATTTACATTTTCAAGGTTATACCTTAAAAGCCTACAGCAGAAATTGCTTGACAGAATTTTATTGTAACTCAAGGTTCAGTGTTAGGGTAAGGCAGTCAGCCTGGTGAATAGGAAAGTCGTATTAGTGAAGAGCTGAGGATATTTGCACTGGAGATCCGTACTGTAACTATGAGTACTGCTGGGCAGCTGTTTGCACTTATGTTTTCGCCACTAGTTACTCAAGTTCTGGCCACCAGTTACTCAAACTTCAATTTGTATAACACTTATTCAGGAAGTAAAGGCTTCAGAGTTCTGATTAAAAAAAGAAACAAATGTTTCTTCTCTCCTCTCACGCCCCACTCATCACAACACTTCTGATACTAGATGTGTGGGGGTTTGTGTCCACACACCAAGCAGTTCTCCAGTGGCACTAACTGGGTGTCCTCTAATTTGAATCAATCTTGACGTTATCCACCGAGAGGTATCATCAGATTCCACAGTGGAAGTCTCAGTCCCACAATACTGGCCCCCACTTCAGATGCCAGCTGCAAGTAGGAGGTGATCACCTGTACTTCTGACTGACTGATGATAAATCAGGGGTTCCCCTGACCCCCTCCTCGTGCTAGAGTGACTCACAGAGCTCAGGCAAACACTTTACTCATGTCTCCCCGTTTATTATAAAGGATATTACAAAGGACACAGATGAACAGCCAGATGGAAGCAATGCGTCGGGCAGAGTGTGTGGGCAGGGGCATGCAGCTCCATGCCTGCCCAGTGCACCACCCTCCAGACACCTGGTTTTAGTTCAGCAGCCAAGTTTTAATTCTGAACCCTTGTTTTTTTGTTTGTTTGTTTGGTGTTTTTATGGGGCCTCCATTATGTAGGTATGCTTCATGACATCACTGGTTTTTGGTGATTCACTCGACCTTCAGCTCCTCTTCCATCTCCAGAAGTCAGAGGTAGGGGTTTCTTGAGGATGGGGGCGAAAGTTCTAACTCTTTCATCACATGATTGGTTCCTCTGGCAACCAGCCTGCATCTTCAGGCTATCCAGAGCCCACGAAGAGTCACTCATGTGAACAAAAGATGTTTCTATCACCCAGGAAATTTGAAGAGATTTTTAAGAGCTCTATGTTGGTGACAAGGGTCCAAGACCAAATATTAGAGCAAATATTATCCTGGCACTTTTGTATATAGAACTAGGGCAGAGACTGAATATATATTTCTTTATTATCACAAAAGTTAATCCAGTCTTACATGCTCATGGAGATACTGGTTGTGTTTGGCACTCCTTTCTACTTTTCCTAGACATAGCCTCTCAATGTTCCAAACATACATTTGTCCAGATAGCTACTACCCATCAGTAGTATCTGAAATGAAACTGATTTGCCATCTGGTTTAATCAGGATAGGCTTTGATTAACAACAATAACAAAACTTACCCAAATCTCAGTGGCTTCCCATAGATGAAAGTTTAGTTTATATACATGCTACTGGCCAACACTGGTTAGGATGCTCTGTCCCAAAAGATCACTCGGGAATCCCAGTTGACTAATGGTCCATATCTAGAATGGTTTCAACTACTATGGCAGGGAAAGAAAGGAGTATGAACAACTAACTTCATTTTTTTCTGTGGTCCCAAGGAGACACATGCTACTTCTGCTTATAGCTAATTGGTCAAAGCTAATGGTCTGATCTAACTCCAAGGGATCTGGGAAATTTGAGGGATCACATGTCTATTCAGTAAGTAGTTTGTATTTCTGTCACTTGAACTGAAAGTATAAATTAAGTTTACTAATATTTGGAGGGGTTCAATCAAAAAGAAATGTGCTGAGTGAAGGTCGGGGGATGGCATATAGCATGGTGTTCTATGCGTAGATAATAGAATTTAGGGCATTTAGAACAGCTCAGTAATTTAGTTTGATAAATGAGTAAATTGAATCCTAGTGACTTTGCCAAAGTCAAACACACAGTTAGTGTCAGCATTGAGCAAGGTAGAAAAAGGAACTAAGCCATCATCATATATAGACAATCTGATAATCTTTGATATGATTGTCCAGGGGAACCTGCATACTAGTTATTAGAACTAATAAGACCATTCAGCAAAGTTGCTGGGTGCAAGACTACTATACCCTAGCAACATGGAAACCTGTATTCCAGCAATCATCAATTAGAAATTTTAATAGAAAAAAGTTATTCACAATAATAACAGAAATTATAAGACCCATGGAATTAAAGGTAACGAAGGATATATGAGATCTCTGGTGAAAATGTCATTGTAACTGATGCACATGAGGGAAGACCGAATACAGAAGAGTGCATAGTTGGTGTTATGCCAACTCCCAAAGACCCCAAAAGGGAAGGCACTATGTCAGAGGGGCCGATGCAATGGCCTGGAGACTGGATGAGACAAGGGCTTTATTTGGGCACTTACTTACAGGGAAGGTGGTCCAGGAGTGGAATGAACAGGAAAGAAATTGCTTCCAATGGTAAAAGGCATACAGGTCATATAGCATTTTACATAGGTGGAGTGTAGGGTTAGACATGACAAGGGTAGGGTTTCTAGTGCACAGGAATAGTGTGAGAACATGCTTATACATATATAACATGACACAAGATGGCTGTGATTTTGCTCTAGGAGTGAGATTGTTAGTATTGCAGTGAACTAAGGCCAACTAAAGTAACCAAAGGTTATGGGCATTGACTCAAGTGTGCCCCATCTGGTCTGAACCAGCCCCGGGGGCTGACTGCCTCAAGGAAGAAAATGTACTAGGACATTCACTGTGCACAGCTGCAGTATGTGGTCAGCAGGCACAGAGAACACTTCGCCCATGGCCTCAGCATGACCTGCTTGCCTAGGACAGAGCCTGAGGGAAAGGGGACATCCCAGGTTGGCCACTCCCAGGACCCCTCCCCAGGCTCCAACCATCTGCTTGGATACAGGTATGCTCATGTTGTCACTACAGTCAGTGTATGTTGCCCTACAGTCAGCTCTTTGTATCCCCGAGATCTTCATATCCCCAAGTTCTGTAACCACTGATTCAACCAACCTCAGATAGAAAATATTCAGAAAAAAAAATAACAATACATGGCTGGCTGGGTGTGGTAACTTGCACCTGTTATTCCAGTGTTTTGGGAGGCCGGGTGGGAGGATAGCTTGAAGCCAGGAGTTTGAAACCAGTCTGGAAAACATTGTGAGACTGTCTCTACAATTTTTTTTTTTAAATTAGCTGGGCCTGGTGGTACGTACCTATAGGTCTAGCTACTCTGGAGACTGAGGCAGGAGGATTGCCATTTGAGCCCAGGAGTTTGAGGCTGCAGTGAGCTGTGAGGAAGCCACTGTACTTCATCCTGGGCAACAGAGCAAGACCCGATCTCCAAAATCAAATGCAATACAATGATAAAAATTACACATAATACAATGTAACAGCTATTTACTATTGTTGTATTAGGTATTGTAAGTAATCTAGAGATGATTTTAAATATATGAGAGGATGTGCATAGATTATATGTGAGTGGCATTTTATAAAAGGGATTTAGGCATCCTTAGATTTTGGTATCAGAGGAAGGTCTTGGAACCAATTCTCCATGGCTACTGAGGGATGACTGTATTTTTTGGATAAACACGAATACTATACAAGCAATTGTAACAAAACTGGTTATACATAAGCATATGCAACAAATTGAAGATTTGTAGAGAATGATAGCCTCATCATTGAATATGTATTGTGAGTGTTAGGCTAATATCTCTAAAAGGGCAACGACGTTTTAGGATGTGTTAACCTGGATATAATGTTTGGGAACTGTGTAATCTATTGTATGCAGTCTATATCTGTTAAGATTACTTTTATTTTAAACTTACCAAAGTGTATTATAATGATAAAATAATAGAAAACAGATTCTATATGAGGTCATATAAAAAAAGATCATAGTTTTTAACTTGCCTTGTTTCTCAAAGAGAATCACTTTAATAGCATCAGAAATACTAAATTGAAATTTATACCCACTATGGCTTTTACAAGGTATATGGTCATGAGCTGCTGTTATTAGCATAATGTCTCAACTGTAGAATATGTGAGGTAATAATACTTGAGTTATGGTATTATTATAATGATTATATGAGATACATAAGTGCTTGAATGGTCCTCTTTGTAAGTGCACAGTAAATGTAACCAGTAGTTTTTGATGTTTATTATTGTTTCTATTGTTGTTAATTAGAATGCCAATTCATTGTTTTCTATTACTGCATAAAATAAAATATGAATATATTCTAATAATAAATTTGGACAGATTTACAGGAAGAGTTTCTTTCTCTTAAAGTTAATTAAGAGTCATATAACCTGTGAATGATATTGGCAGAATTTTTTACTTTCAGAGGTAACAGTTTGTCTTGCATACTTTGGAAATTTACTGGTTTTCAGTTAGAAAGTAGGACTTTTTCTCACTCTCTATGCCTATCATTCTCTTTTTAACACTTAAAGTGTTCTGTAAATTTTTTGACAACTTGTTAATTAATTTATTCAACGTGTATTTATTGAACACTTAGTATATTTTAGGTTCTAAGGATGATATGCTAAGTTATGTATAATCCCTAGTGTTTTTGAGCTTTTATGCCTGGTATGGAGCCAGAAAGTAAATATTTACCTACACATCATATGTGCTGTCTGGTGCTCAGTACACAATCCTAATGGAACAGGCAGGTTGCCTGCTCAATCTTGGGCGTTTGGGGAAAATGATGCTTAAGTCACCCTGAAGAACGAGTAGGGTTATTTGTGGGAAGAACCTAGAAATTAGTTGACTGTGGCCATACAGAAAGCCTATATATTATAGCAACACAGAGGATTGGTCAGCCCCCAGCAGGAAATGAAGCTTACGTGTGTTTATCTTTGGCTGTGTTCTTTGGGCAAACACAGAAATACAGTAATAGGTTTGCTCCTCATAAATGCAGAGCAAACCTATTATGTGAGATGCACTTTCAAGGTTTAAGTCAAATTTCTAAGGATAATTGAACACATTGGGAAGGATTTTTGAATGGAATCAAATTTTGAGACATGGCTTTGAGAGTGTTAACTTGTATTCATTGGATATATCACACTTCTTTGTTACTTAAGGAATGGACTGCTTAAATTTGATGTTTGTTTTATTTTAATTTCTGATTAATAAAGTGAGATTGATAGTAAATTAATAAGCAATAAATTTAAGTTTAAAATAGTTGAGTTAGCAGGTTTGCTGCTATGGTATGATGATTGCTCTCTTGATATATCTATACATAAGAAGCCGGGTCCGGTGGCTCAGCCTGTAATCCCAGCGCTTTGGGAGGTCGAGGCGAGAGGATTGCCTGAGTCTGGGGGTTCAAGACCAGCCTGGGCAACTTGGTGAGACCTTGTCTCTACAATAAATCACAAAAAAACTAGCCGGGGGTATGTAGTTCCAGTTACTTGGAAGGCTGAGGCGGAAGGATTGCCCAAGCCCAGCAGATTGAGGCTGCGGTTCTCAAAGCTTACACTCAGTTTTTACCTAACCCTGAATTGTGCCCCACATCTTTATAATAAAAAATAAAATAAAATAAACATAAGAAATGATGAGCTCTGTTTTCTAAAAAATTGAGTATCAATTCATTTTTAAATTTTTTGTTGATTTTTGGTTTAGAGATTCTCAAGTAATTTTTCATCGGTGCTAGTGAAATAGTATCAACAATTTCCAGACCTATCAAAGTAAATAAGGGAGGCTCATAGGGATATCACTAACTCTTTTATCGTACTTATTTAAATAACGTTTGATGAGTAAGAAGTGAGTTGAGTTAAAAATATCAAAACTAAACAGTTCTAACCTTAGTTAGATCAAATTGATGGTTAATGAATGTTTAAAATGTATAATGGACTGATGATCAGAACTGAGTTTATTAAAGGAGACTTTGAAGGGAGTATATGTTGATAGTGGCTTTGGGTGAGGAGTCACATGAATTTGCAGCATAGTATTTGTATTGAGTTCAGTGATTGAAGTAGAACATAATAAAATCTCTTAAAATATGGAGCCTCCTTTTAACGTCAAAAATTTGTGACAGCTGGGTTTGGTGGCTCATGTATGTAATCCCAGTGCTTTGGAAGGCTGAGGCAGGAGGATCACTTGAGACCAGGAGTTCAAGACCAGCCTGGGAAGCACAGTAAAACTTCCATCTCTAGAAATAAAATAAAATTATAAAATTAAATTAAAAATAAATTTAAAAAATTAGCCAGGCATGGGTGTGTGTACCTATAGTCCCAGCTACTTGGGAGACTGAGATGGGAGGATTGCTTGAGCCCAGGAGTTCGAGGCTATATGAGCTATAGTCATACCTCTGCACACCAGCCCGAGAGACAGAGCAATATCCTGTCTCAAAAAACAAACAAAAAACCTTTTAGGACTCTAACATCATTGTAGTTGTATATTTGGCTTCTATTTATGGAGAAAATAAAAGATGACTACAAACACTACTATGAATTCAGAAATGTGCATGCATATGAAATGTTTTATTTGATTAATCAAAAACATTTAAAAATTAAATACACAGGGCCGGGTGTGGTGACTCAAGCCTGTAATCCCAGCACTTTGGGGGGCTGAGGTGACAGGTTTGCCTGAGCCCGCAGGTTTGAGACTAGCCTGGGCAACATGGTGAGACCTTGTCTCTACAATAAATCAAAAAATTAGCCAGGCATAGTAGCACGCGCCTGTAGTTCTTGTACTTAGAAGACTGAGATGGAAGGATCGCCAGAGCCCAGCAGGTCGACACAGGGGTGGCCATGAGTGTGCTACTGCACTCCAGCCTGGGCGACAGAGTGAGACTCCAACTTAAAAAAAAAATGTGTATATGCAATGTTTCTGTACACATATATACATGCACATGCACATATGCATACATTTTACAAATAAAGAAATTCTTCATTATACAGACAATGCTTCTGGAATGTGTGATGATTTCACTGACTGCTTTTTATAGTCTCCAGCCCCCTGGCCCACAAGGTGGCATCTACTGAGTTCTGTGTTGGGTATTGCAAGAAGAGATGCTTAACTAGAGCACAAAGTCTTATGACAGGATTTAGTAGAATACTATTAATAGATACAGTTATTTTTTGGGGGAGGGATGAGTAATATAAGTAAAGTGATAGCTTAGAAATTGTACTTAAAGGATTTGGAGCAAAAATGGAATGAGGAAAGCCAAAGGGAGAGAGGATTGCTTCTTGCAGTAATCTTAAGATTAATGTATTGAAAAATCTGTTCTAGATTGGTACAAAAGGCAAGGATTTCAGAAAATTTAGAGACAAAGCTATTGCAGACCATGGTGATATATTGCACATTGCTGGTAAAGTTCAGGTTAAATTCCTTAAAACTGGAGAAACATAAAATATGATACTTGAGATAACTTGACATTGATGTGCAAGCTATTTGTATTATTATTAATTGTTGAAAATATAATAATCTAGACTGTAAAATTAATACGATGTAGGATTTATAGGTACTATAAACTATTAGACTATTTTAAACATTGTAATGTAATCTTTAATATTATCCTTTCTGGTTAAAATTTCTATGAAAATTGTCTAAGTGAATAAGTCTAATTGAAATCTTTTAGTGTATGTGATAACTTTCAATAACAATTTTTTAAATTGCCACAAAATTGATTCATAGAGTTTAATTTGTGTTTAAAGCAGATTTGTTATATTCATTCATTCAATAAAAACTCTATTGAGTATTGACTATGTGCTAAGCAATGTCCAAAGGCATGGAGATGGTAGCGATTGAGACAGCATTCATCATCTCATGGACATTTCATTCTAGTGGATGAAGACAGAAAATACATTATTTAGCTAACAATTAGTGGTAGATGCCATGGAGAAAATTAAAATAAGTAAGGTGGTAGAAAATGACATTAGTAAATGATAGTAAATGGCTCTGTTGGTTTGTTGTTAGAAGAGTAGTCTCCAACCCTTTTGGCATCAGGGACCAGTTTTGTGGAAGACAATTTTTCCATGGATTGGGGGTGGGTGGGGAGAGGTGGTTTCAGGATGATTCAAGTGCATAACATTTATTGTGCACTTTATTTCTATTATTATTACATTGTAATGTATAATTAAATAATTATACAACTCACCATTAAAAAAAAAAACAGGGCCGGGCTCAGTGGCTCAGGTAATCCTAGCACTTTGGGAGGCTGAGGCAAGTATATTGCCTGAGCCTGTGGGTTCGAGACCAGCCCGAGCAATTTGGTGAGACTTAGTCTCTACAATAAATAAAAAAGTAGCTGGGCATGGTAGTGCACACCTGTAATTCCAGCTACTTGGAAGTGCATAACATTTATTGTGTACTTTATTTCTATTATTTTTACATTGTAATGTATAATTAAATAATTATACAACTCACCATTTAAAAAAAAACAGGGCTGGGCTCAGTGGCTCAGCCTGTAATCCCAGCACTTTGGGAGACTGAGGTGAGTATATTGCCTGAGTCCGTGGGTTCAAGACCAGCCTGAGCAATTTGGCGAGACTTGGTCTCTACAATAAATGAAAAAGTAGCTGGGCGTGGTAGTGTGCACCTGTAATTCCAGCTACTTGGAAGGCTGAGGTGGAAGGATCGTTGAAGCCCAGCAGGTTGTCACTAGGGTAGGCATGAGCATGCCACTGTACTCCAGCCTGGGCAATGGAGTGAGACTACAACTCAAAAAACAAAAACAAAAAAAAAAACAGGCACAGATAGAAGTGGTAAATATAATAATGGGTGGTCCTCGTGTGGACTAATATTAATGTCAGTCTCTGACTTAAAACTTACCACCAGTTGCAGCTGTACAATTGAAGTACATCAATTCCTTTGCCACTCAGTGATAGGGTTTTGATATGAGTCTGCAGGCAATGGATTTACTGTGATCTCTGTGTAGTCAAAGCTTACCGCTAGTGTTAATCTTTATTTGCAGTCACTCCCCAGCGCTAGCATCTTCACCTGAATTCCACCTCAGATCATCAGGCATTAGATTCTCATAAGGAGCATGCAACCTAGCTCCCTCCCATGCACAGTTCACAATAGGATTGGTGCTCCTATGAGAATCTGATGCCCTGGCTGATCTGGCAGGAGGTGGAGCTCAGGCAGTAATGCAAGCAATGGGGCATGGCTGTAAATACAGATGAAGCTTTGCTTGCTTGCTTGCTGCTCACCTCCTACTGTGCAACCCAGTTCCTAATAGGCCATGGACCCCTACTGGTCTGTGGCCTAGGAGTTGGGGACCCCTGTTGTAGAAGTCCTCTTTGATTGCTGAATAACTAGAAGAAAGCATCCATTGGCTTTTTCGAGGAAGGAGCATAGTCCATGTATAATAGAACGCAAAGACTCTAAGGTTAGAATGCACATGGACTGTTCAACAGAAAGGATCAGCAGGTGAAGGGGGTAAGTGACATTAGATGAAACCTGAAACGCAGGCAGGGTCTGATCATAAGCTAGAGTCAAAGTTTGGTGTTTATTTTAAGTTCAGTGGGAAGCTACTGGATGTGGTACACTATAATAGATTTATGTTTTTGCTTCATGGAGAAAGCATTAGAGAAGACAAGAGAAGGGAAAGTAGCTGGATTCAGAATTTTTTCTCAGATTGGATTTGAGAGGTAAGAGAAAAAGAGGAATCAAAGACTTTTTGATTTGGATACATTGTTGAGATGAGGAAGACACGTAGACGGCATAAAGCGAGGCTTACTAATATAGCAAGTGTTCCCTTTTGACTATGTCAGTGAAGATCCAAAGAAGCAGTTTGATGTTAGCCTGGAATGTTAAGTGGAGGTCAGGGCTGGTGACATAGATTTGAGAGTCCAGTTGGTTGATATGATGGTATTTAAAACCACAGGTTTGAGTGAGAGTCACCTGTGGAAATATGTCGTTTCAGAAGACAAAGGGTTCAGTTAGGTCAAGCACTTCTGGCATTTAGAGGTAGATCAGAGGAATGACCTAGCAATGCACACACCTTTTTTGAGACTTCTGAAAATACAAAGATCTTTCTGGGAATCTATATTGTTGAAATAAACTGAAACGATGGACTATCAGCTTAATAATGCACAAATCCATTGGGGACTGAAAAGCAAATACTGTCTACATTTTAATTTTAGTGGTAACTATATTTTGTTTCTTCAGACGTTGAAAAGTATATGGTAAGCACAATAATTAAAACCATACTTTTAGAAATTACTTACGGAGGAATTTATTTGGGGACAAAAACCCAAAGAATGTAAAAGGAACAAAGTAGTTTTTCAAAATCAAATGATAGGCTGAGTGCAGTGGCTTACAGGAGGCTGAAGTGGAAGGACTGCTTGAGTCCAGGAAATCAAGACCAGCTAGGACAACATAGCGAGACTTCTTCTCTACAAAAAAATTCACAAAAATTAGCCAGGTGTGATGGCACACATGTATAGTCCTAGTTACTCGGAAGGCTGAGGCAGAAGGATCTCTTGAGCCCAGGAGGTCAAGGCGGTGGTAAGCCTTGATTGTGCCACTGCACTCGACCCTGAGACAAAAAAAAAAAAAGCAAATGATAAAAGTACACATTTAATTATTGTCACATGTTTTATGTGGGAGAAGGAAAAATAAAACTAATAGAAAACCCCATCACAGATAGAAATACTTGAGAGAAAGAAGATTGATTTATGAGAAAAAGGGAAAAAATAAAGACAAAGCCTTGAGGCTGATCCATCAGTTGAAATATTTAGAGGGAATGGTAATCTTGATGCTACTATAACAGGCTGCAGGAACAGACAAGGTGAACAAACACTCTTCAGTGTGTTTAACATGGACTAATGACATCCATAAAAGTTAAAATAACAGTTTTCATTTCTATAGTACCTTGCCTACAAAAAAGAAAGAGAAAGGCACCTAAAGACCTTAGTTCACTTCTAAAACTCAAGAATAGTAACGATTTCAGAAATTTAAAAGCATTTTTAGTGGATTCACATCAATTGGGAGTATAATGTGATGGTTTGATTTAGAATACATTTGAAGCAACGTAGCTGCTTTTACATGTCGACAGTAATTTAGACTTTGAAGTTTCTTAGTTTTTGAAAAGTATTTTGGAACTCATATGAAGAGTTTCACTGTGAAAGAGTAGTCATAATGGGAGCCTTCATGCATAAGTTTAGTGATTGGCTTCTTTTAAAATGTGATTTGTCTTGGCATGATTTTGTATGTCCCAATGATCCTACTAGTGCGTAGAATTGTTTGTTTCCTCAGGAGCAAGTTACACCATTCTCTTAACTGACTGAATTATTCTTTGAGGTAATCATTTGTGTTGTCACTCAACTACGGGCACACATTCTCACTTATCAGCTCTCTCATCATGAGATGCAGGCCCTGTGCTTGGTGCTGGCGCAGATGGATGGAGATGGAGTTCTTGAATTCAGGAGGGCAGAGTTTTATGTGCGGACTCTACTCATCCAAGAGTAGCCTGTAAGGACTCACGATCCTTTGAAGTTACATGGTTTTTTATCACATTAACAATGATGTCTGTGACCAGGAAAAAAAAGACAAAGAATTATTGGTGAAGGCTTTCCAGATGTTGGATGCAGCTATAATACACAGTATTGTTTTTGTTTTTAAATTCCTCTAGTCCTCAGGCCTTAACCTTGGCTTCATTAGCTTCATTCTGTTTTCTCTGACTTTTTTCAGCACCAAGAGACCATTGGCAATGCAGCATCATGACAGAGAATAAGGTTGATTTTGTCTTCATTAAAGAGAAAATATCATAAAGATTTATTATTATCTTGCTTTTGTAGCATATATGTACCTTTGTTAAGCTTGTCAACACATATATGGAGGTGCTCAGTGGTATTTTGCTTGATCAAAATTATGAACAGTGCAATTCTTGGAGTTTTGGTTTGCTTGTTGTTGTTATTTATTTATTTATTTATTTATTTACGTCTCATAGGTCTACATAGGTATTGGCCTACATAATAAACTCAATTAATCTTAGCTTAACTTATTTAAATGCTATGGGTCTTTCCTTTTCTTCCTCTTTATTCTGCTGATAGAATTAAGAGTTATTATTGATCAGACGGTTTTGACTGTATTGTAGCTTCTGGATGGTGACTTTCTGCCAGAGAGAAAGAGCTACAGATGAAACTTACCCTATTTGTGTGGTTTTTTCTTTTTTTTGAAACTTACCTTATTTAAATATAGAAGAATAAAATGGCAAGATTGAGTCATTCAATGGATTAATGATAAGGAAAAGGAATGATGTAAAATAAGGTTATTAGATGGGATCTTTGAACATGAAATTCTGTCAAAATTCTGCAATAGAGACTTCTCAATACAGTAAGGATATCTTTGGTGTGCTGGACTTGTGGGCAGAAGACGTTATCTGAGGCATCCAAGGTGCTTTTCCCATCTCCATTAGTTCAAAGTTATAAAATAGTAGGGCCTAGATCTAAGTATAGTATCCCTGAGTGATGAGTTACACTGTCAGCTAATAAAAAGTTTTATACTTTGACATGTTCTGATAAGTTTTTATTGTAGGTTGTGAATGTTTAATATCCTCCTAGGGGCTTTTAGGAGAATATGTTTTCACAGCACATGTGAAGCCATTATATTCTGAACCAAACTAATGGGCTTTAATTATGTCAAGGGCTGTGGATCCTGGAACTGCTGACAAATTCATAATGTATTTTAAATTACTAGCATGGAAAGTACAAATCAAAGGTTTAACATGGAGTAGTGTTAGGAAAATAATTTCCTTTGCTAAGATGCCTCCTGTCGTTTTAATTTTTCAAGTTGAAGACTGTGGTTGAGTCATCTGTGAGTCTCATGTGACATTTCTGTTTACACCTTGGAGTAGACAAAGTGCTGAACTTGACTTTAGGAAACTCAGATTTGAGGCCAGAGTTTTTCACTTATTCTTGGTTTGAATTTGTATGGATTACTTGATATTAAACACTTCCTTTTCATCGGGTTTAATAGAGGGGAGACCTATAACATGGGAAGATTTAGGATTATTGAAAGACAGACAAGATGATACATAGACAAACAGTAAAAACCTGAGAGAACTCATCTTTATTCTTTTGGTTGAGAGGGGTTTAAGTCTTAATTAGCAGACCTGTTAGAAGTTCTCTGCTTAGTTGTGAACCTGGTTAATCTTGTTAATACTTTTCCCTTTTGATCAGTGTTACAGCCTTCTAACTTCCTGCATTGCCTTGTTCTATTAATATGGCCGTATGTGTGTGTGTATTGTTGTGCTTCCTTTTATGACACCATTGATAATGTAATTTTGATAGTTGCCTGATCTCTTGGTTCTAAAAATGAGAGAGGACTAAACAATATCCTTGTTATTAAAGTATTGAGTAAGTCTCTGGTCTAGTGAGTCACTTTCCAGTGATCATACATTTTTGCTGACTTTCATAAGTTACTGGTGATCCACAAGACAAAATCGGATCTTCAATGCTTCAAGCATTTCTTTCTTAATTTTCTTTTTAACACTCCTATAGTTTGTCATCAGATGCAGATAGTTATAATGATGATAAGGAGTGAGTTGGTGCTTCAAAGGATATCTATGCCCTTTCTACATTTTTGATAAAATGATACTGGTGAGTTTGCTGGGAGATTTCAAGCTTTACTCCCATAGTGCTGGGAACATCATCACTTCATAATGTAAATGAAATATTTTCCATTTTCTGCCAGTCAGACCAATGTGGAAAATCAAGTGTTTGTAACTGATTTATAATAATTGAATAATAATCAAATACTTGATGTACTATGTTCCTGACACATAGTAAAGATTCACTAAATGTTTGTGACATTGAACTGATAAGGACTTTCATTCCCCACGCAGAAGGAAGTTGGTGTGTTATAAGTAGTTACAGGAATTGTGTACACATGGTGCTAACTTTGCAGTGCCCAGTCAAGTGCTGTGTGCTCTTTAAACACTGATAAATTGAATCTGATATTAATTAAAAGACTTTAAAAGTGATACTCTCATAATTAAAATTTGACTGGGAGACTGAAAAAGAACCCTGTGCTAATCTCTGTCTTTACCCGAGATCTTTCTTGGTTGAATACACGCCTCTCAAGTCTGTGAAACTCAGGGTTGCAAATATTTAGTACTGAAATATGTAGCTTTTTGTGTTTTCATGAGGGATATAACTATCATTTGTAGCACGCTTTTTTAAGTGAAGACAAAAGAGAATGTGTTGAGAATATTGTAGGAACTCCAATTAATATGAATGGAAGAAAGAGTATCACCACACACTCTATAAAATAATTTGTAATCTTGATAACCACAGAGCTTTCCAAGTACTGCGGTTGATAATGTTCAGTTAAGTAACCCCCTTTTCTAAAAACAAGACTTCCTGTTACAGGTAGATGTTTTCTTATTAAGGATTTTTCTGCAGACATTATTAAGCAGCATCAATTTGTTTGTTTGTTTGTTTTTGAGTTGGAGTCTCACGCCATCTCTCAGGCTGGAGTGCAGTGGCATGCTCATGGCCCCGGCAGCCTCGACCTGCTGGGCTCAGGCGATCCTTCCTCCTCAGCCTTCCAAGTAGCTGGAATTACAGGCGTGCACAACCATGCCCAGATAATTTTTTTGATGCATTGTAGAGATGAGGGCTCGCCAAGTTGCTCAGACTATTCTCAAACCCGTGAGCTCAGGCAATCCCCTTACCTTGGCCTCCCAAAGTGCTGGGATTATAGGCTCCAGCCACCGCGCCTGGCCGGCATCAGTTTTTTAAATAATCGATTTGATAGAACAGAGGCCAATGTAATGATGATTTTTGTGTCTTCCTGATGGCAAAAGACAAAAACAATCTCACTACTTGAGATACATAATGAAGAGGTGAAATGCATGTGCTAAAACCATTAGCTTCAATTATTAAGGCCTATCCATTCAAAGAAAATCTCTGATGCAGTACAATTTTCCAATTGCTGCCAATATTGCCATCAAACTCTTTGACACTGCTCTCTTTGAATAACAAATTCTGACTCATGCCATTTGAACTAGGACATAATTTAATTGAAATGTGGATGTGATAAACATATTATTGTAATATGTGTTTTCGTGTAATTCATGAAATTTGGAGTGATAGGATCATTACGATACGTCTTTAAAAATACCAAGTCTCAAACATTTACTAAAAAGTTTTTCAGTATTTTACTGATTCATAAATGTATCTGCTTTCAAACAAGCAAACACACTGAAAAAAATGTTTACATGTTTGACTTCCTTTTACCACCAACTTAATAGCTTCACATAACTTCTTAGCATGGTAGAAAACATGCCAGTGTGACACGAATTTGGTAAAAAATACAAAAAGTCAATACTCTTTTAACTTAAGAACTCTGGGAATTTGAACCAAAAGGGATAATCTTTGTTAGAAGAGATTCTAAAAGAGTCATTACAAGCCTTGTGGTACTTTTTTTTTTTTTTTTTTTAGTTGAAGTCTCACTCTTTTGCCCAGGCTGGAGTGCAGTGGCAGGCTCATGGCCACCACAACCTCGACCTGCTGGGCTCAGGCGATCCTTCCACCTCAACCTTCCAACTAGCTGGAACTACAGGTGCACACCACCACACCTGGCTAATTTTTTAATTTATTGTAGAGATGAGGTCTCGCCAAGTTGTCCAGGCTGGTCTTGAACCCCTGAGCTCAGGCAGTCCCTTGCCTCTACCTCCCAAAGTGCTGGGATTACAGGAGTGAGCCACCATACCCAGCCTGCCTTGTGGTATTTATAATGTCTATCCCTACAACCGGTTCCTAGAATAGGATAGTTGTACTGGTTAACAAGTGTCACTAAATTATACAGGATACTTCTCCCAGAAGTGAACTCTCTCCAGAGTGAACCAAGCATATCCTTCAGAATTTATCTGCATTTTCTGATGGTTGTTACGGGCTCAGGAAATAACAAAAGCTGTTAGCTAAAAGAATTGAATAAAAATTCATCAGAGACAGACACTGAAGCCAGAATGCCTTCAGTTAAAACCCAGCTCTATCACTTACGCATTTGTTTTCCAGTTTTTGCTGTTATAAAAAACACTAAGTGAATATTCATATATAAATAAATATCTCTGGGCACTACTGAACATTTCCTTAGGATAAATTCCTAGAAATGCAGTTAATAGGTTAAAGGCATGTACTTACTTTTACGGGCTTTTGGTGTTTACTGCCGTGTTGCCCTTCGGAATCATTTATCGTCATATGAGCTGTATCTATTTTTCTTATTTTAACTCCCAGTTCAAATATGGGCACCCATTTTTCCATGCCGACATCTGAACTGGGAGTTAAAATAAGAAAAATGCTGCTGGTCTGAAAGGCAAAGTTTTCTATTTTGAAAGAGTTTCTTTGATTAGTGGTGAGGCTAACAATTTCTCATGTTCATTGTGTTGGCGTCAATTCCCTGTTCCTATCTTTTGCCCATTTTTCTATTAGAGTATTTGTGGGTTTTTTTTTTTTGGTATATAGCTGTTATTTATATAAGCACGTTTGTGTGCTCACATACACGCTATCATATGTATATGAACATTTCTTGTTTTCTTGTTAACATAGTGCTTTGGTTAGTATTTTGCTATACTGAAATTTTAAAAAATGTATTTTGTAAAAGCTTTTTTAAAAAATATTTCTGCCTTTAGAAATATCATACCCCATAATTATAAAAATATCAATATTTTCTTCTAGTACTGTCAATTGTTTTCTTATGTTCTTTTTTTTTTTTGAGTTAGAGTCTCACTTTGTTATCCAGGTTGGAGTGCAGTGGCACACTCAGGGCCACCCCAGCGTCGACCTGCTGGGCTTAGGCAATCCTTCTGCCTCGGTCTACCAAGTAGCTGGAACTACAGACACATGCCACCACGCCCGGCTGGTTTTTGTGATTTATCATAGAGACGAGGTCTCACCAAGTTGCCCAGGCTGGTCTTGAACCTCTGGACTCAGGCAATCCTCTTGCTTCAGTATCCCAAAGGGCTAGGATTACAGGCTGAGCCACTGCGTCTGGCCTTCCTTACATTCTTAAAATTTATGGAATTATTTTTAATATGATAAGTTAGGAATTTTGAAATATATTTTTTGAATAGATAGTACATATACCTTGTACAAAATTCAAAAGGTATAATAAGAGTCTACCTCTCACCTCTAACTTAATATGACTATCACTAAAGTTCTAAACAATATATTTATTAATAATTTTAAATTTTCTTATATATTCATATGAAAATGGCCCTGTGTGTGTCCTTTTAAAGTTTTTATTTTTAAAATGTTGTGTTTATATTACCTGGAAGCTTTATGAATTATGATATTAAATATGCATGTATCTTTTCCTTACTTTTTCCTGTCAGTCATATAAATTCTGATAGTTTTTGTAATCAACTTGAGTATAGAAGTTTTCTCCAGTTTTTAACTTCTGTTTCAGTGGTGATTCAAATACATTTGGAGGGTTCTTTACCTTATCTACTTATGATACTGCTTGAGAATACAGATTCTGGATGCCAATTCCAAGAAGTCCTAGATATTCGTAATTATCAGATAATTAAGTAATTCTGACTACCACAGCCATATTTTATTTTTCTGTGTGTAAATCTGTGAGGGGTAAGAGATTTGTCTTTAGGGGACATCCTGACTTCTAGAGAATGAGTGGTGTCGAGGGATACGGGTGACCCTACTGTAATTCCATCTCAGCACCTAATGGACCTGGTTTTGCAATAGGATGATTTCTGAGTGTGATATGATTCCTTTATAAGCAATAGGTACAATTTTACTACATGGATGAGTCAGACTTTAAAAAGCGTCATCTCCCATGCTTTGACAGTATTCATTCCTTACCTTGGAAGGTAATCTAATGCTGACAAAAGCACTCGGGACTAAGAGGTCAGGAGGCCTGGATTTGCCTCCAAGTTCATCCCATTTGAGTCAAGTACTTTCAGCATCTTTTGTTTTCTTAGTTCTGATGTGACAATAATAACTCAATGTCCCCATCTGTTGTAACTGAATATCACATGAAGTATGCAGAGTACACTGAAATTACAGAATGTGCTATCCAACTGTAAATTGCTGAAAGGGGAAGATCTCTGCTTGATTTTTCTGCATCTCTATGCATGAGCTCGGTGTTCAGAAGATGCATGTTTGTGCTGTCACTTGGGCTGTCTGTGTCATAGCCCACTTATCCATTGATGGTGCTACACATCTTCAATCTTGCTTGGCTGTTATGTAATCTTCCATTTCTGGATGTGGGGAACTTGGGACAACATTTTAAAAGTAAAAGTGACGAAGGGTTTCTCTTGGCATTTATTTATACATATATTATTCTTACATGTAGATATAGCAGAAAGGAGAATCATTTCATCTATTACAGAGTCGTGCACTTTATGTGAATATAATTTTAACAATAAGGTAAAAAAAGTACAGACGGTCAAAGGAAAACTCAGTTTTATTATTCAGTTTCTGCATACCAAAACATGAAATTTAAGACCGCAAAGTATTCAGAATACATAAAGTATTCCTGTCAATCAATACAAAAGTGACAGCTGATCAAATAGAAAAAATGAGAGATGCCCATGGGTGGGCATTTCACAAAAGACGAAATACAGATGGCCCCTTGCAATAGAAAATAGTGCCAACCTCATTATTAATTGGAGAAATGAAAATTAAAATTACAACGAAGTATTATTTTATGGAGTGGCACTATTATTGTTGGTGATAATGTGGGACAACAGGAATTTTCACCCAATTCTGAAAGGAATGGAATATAACCACTTTGGCAAACTATAATTATTTAGTAAACTTGAAGATATACATGTACTGTAATTTGAGGTTTTCCCCTCTTAGGTATATATCCTAGCAAGATTTTTGCATATGTACATAAGGAAACATATATAAGAATATTTGTTGTGGTATTGATAAGGAAAAAAATCTGAAGCAGCAACATACTGGAAAAAGAAATTGAGCTGTAGTCATACAGGTGATTAGAGCAGAAAAAAAATGAATAAGCTACAGGAATTCACATCTGTGTGGATTCATCTCAAAGGTATAATATTGTATCACCATACAAGTTGCAGAATACATACTTTATGTTTCTAGCTATATAAAATGGAAAAACTCAGCAAATTTGAATAAGATATTGCATAGGTATACATTAATTTGTGGCAAAATTATTTAAAAAAGCAAGGGAATGTTTTGGAGTGGCACACAAAAAGCTCCAGAATTACTCATAATGTCATGTTGTTTCCTTCAACCTGGTTGATAAGTTCATGGGAGTTCATTTTATTGAAAATATGCATTTCTTTATGTGCATTCTTCTGAATGTGTAATACTTTTTCAGTAAAACTGGGAGGGCCTAGAAGATATTGGTTGGGACTTAGTCTGCAAATTCTCATCACAACCTAAAGAAAGTGACAGCAATAAATGACAAATGTTCTCTCAACCATAGTTTTACTAATACTGCACTAATAAGTAGAAGAGCAAGTATGCAGATAAGGATATTAATGACTCACAAATGGAGAAGAGAAACTTCAAATATTTACTAAGGCCAGGCTATTGAATAGAGTAGCTGATATGGATTAAATGCCATTTAAAAAATTTTCTGATGATCTGTTTACCGTGCTAAAAATCAAATCTGTGAAGTCTTGTATCCAGTCACAAAATTTAAATTTTATGGTGTTTGTCCGAATTAATCCATGTGTCTGTTAGAAATCAAATTGATTGTTAGACTTAACAATCAATGACAGATAGCAGTCTGGCACTATTTTAACATGATTGTGTGTGAAGAATCTATTAACTGTTCCATTGTTTAATCTTTTTACAGTAGCAAGTTTCACTTATGTGCATCCAAAAATTTTGAGGACATTTAAATTGCTTTCTTTTTGAAATTAATGAGAATGGAGAATAACCATTTGACATTGTTCTCTTGGTTGCACTTTATATTATTGACATTTACATAATTATTTGACCTTTTCTTTTGTGTGATAAACATCTTTCCCCTAATGCTTTGACTTTTGCACATGGGTTTTAGTTTGCATGATTTAAATTGTATTTGTGGCATTCAAAACAGCAGGATGTGGCCAAAATGAACTGGAAGAAGCTCTAGAAATATTTTTACCACTTCCGCTTGTTTCCTCTTGAGGAAATTGGGTATTGAAGGTTATCAGCTTAACGAACGTTAGTCCTGTCAATGGTAGAATCAGGCCTTATTTGGACTTCTGAGTTTCAGTACTGCATTTTGGCTGTGTCCCTTCTGCCCTAATATGATGGCTCATTATACTATAACTATGCAATTTAATTAGTAGAAATAGGATTTGAACCTTTATGGATGTGTATTTATAACCCAGTACTTTTCAGTAATTTGTACCTAAGAAAATTGTAACACCTTGGTGAGTCTTATTCAGCTTATATTCTCTATTGTATGTTCCCTACTCTATTTTGTCTGCTTCAACCAGTATTTTCTTTTCTACCTAAAAGCTCTAGAATCATAATGCCATTACCCTTTTTTACTTATACATGGGGTGTCAGAGACTCTTCTAGGTATTGGTTTTCATTTTTGTAAGTATTCTTTACATTGTAAGGAATAATCTGATCACACAGTTGCTGAGTAGAATTCTTTTTTAAAAATGTTTTAATTTTAAAGATGGGGGTACAATACATGTTTAGGTATACAAGTGGTACAGGTAAAGTTTGGGCCTCCCTTTGGTCCCCATAGACAGGATTCTAACCCAGTTCTTTCTAATTACATGATAAACTGTCTTTAGCCCAAACTATGCGGTTGACTGAGTGGTGAATTTATAGATGTTCTTAAACTGAAAAGAAGGAACAAGAAATGCAGGTCTAGTTTGTCATAGTGTAATGAGTCACATGGGACTTACAGTCACATGGGACAAAAGTAGATTTTTTTTTTTACAATAATTTTGTAATTGCTCTCATGAATCTGTTTAGTATGATTTTAGCTTTCACATGCATCCATTGGCTTATTTGCTTTTTTGGACTTTGTCATTTATTTTATTTATCAAGTTAATTTTTATTTTGTTTTTATTTTCTATATTTGTTAGCACTTTATCTATCTTTATGGCTCCTGAAATATTAAGTGCTTTAACCCTTCGCATCTGTTTCATTCCTTATGATATGTATACAGATTTGAAAACTATTGCTCTCAGGCCTGAAGCCAGTTTAATACCACTTTGTGTATCTGTAAGTTGTGTCTGGAGCATTTTTTTTTTAAGTCGGAGTCTCACTCTGTCACCCAGGCTGGAGTGTAGTGGCATGCTCACGGCCACCACAGCTTCAGTCTGCTGGGCTGAGGCGATCCTTCTGCCTCAGCCTTCCAAGTATCTGGAACTATAGGCACACGTCACCATGCCTGGCTAATTTTTTGATTTATTGTAGAGACGATGTTTTACCAAGTTGCCCAGACTGGTCTCAAACCCCTGGACTCAGGCAATCCTTTTGCCTTGGCCTCCCAAAGTGCTGGCATTACAGGCTTGAGGCACTGCACCCAGACCATGTTTGGGGTATTAATTGATACCTTTTTAGTATGAGTCTTCAGTTAGCTTTACTATTTGCTCAATGTTATTGTTCTAGAGTCTTTAGAATGATAGATGACTACTTATAGTATCTGTAGTAGTGGTCTCCAAAGTGGTTGCCTCTACTACTTTAGTAGATACAAGACCATTCAATGGGGGTAGGGGAAGGCAATATTATAACATCTTTTGATATTTTATTTTTTTATTCGAAACACAGGTAAGAAACAAACTAAAAATTTAAAATAATTACTGCACGGTTTGGTTGCCTTTTCCTTAGTTTGTCTGAATGATGTTTGGTTATACATCACCATACTTTGTTGTCTGAGTTATGGAAGGTATTTTGTCAATTAACGAGAGTTTCACAACTAGGGGTTTCTCGATTTTAGCATATCACAACAGAATGTTAATGTAGTTTAATGGCTATCTATCTTATATAACGTTCTTCATGAATTAATAAATGTCAAGTGTTTAGAATAGTAGTCCTTGACAACTGCAGAGTAGCACTAGTTGAGTATTAGCATGATCATTATTTATGACCTAATATTCAAGTTCTATCCTAATTCTCTAAAAAAATAGACAACCCATTTTAAGAGATTCTGTGTAGTTGAACAAATTGAAGACTATCCTAGCAATGTGAACACAAATGAAAAAAAAAGTAAACATAAGAGCTGGTATTTCTTCTTTTCCTAGGACAAACTCTTTGCCAGCTGTGTTATGCAGTCAAAACTATGACAGTAATTAGATCTGACATGAGAATGGCCAAAAACATTCAAGTCTGTCAGGGAGGTATATATGCATGTATATTATTGTTAATTACAAATCTTATCCTGTGGGTCTGTTGTGCCTTGAGATATAAGCTAATGAGAGTGTGAAGTCATCACAGTTAGTGAGACATTTAAAAATTAAATATTAAGAACACAAAGTTTGAGATTTATATGACTTGTAATGCCCCTGAAAAAATTTTAGAAGCCTTTTTTCTGTCTTCCTTAGTGGTGAGAGACAAAAGCCACAGTCTCTTGGGAAAAACACTTTGTTATCATCATAGAACTGACTGAAATAATACCACGAAACTGTGTTATCACACACTAAAATGCATTCCTGTGCCTGTAAGTATTCTGGGAAAACATTGCTGAATATGTGAAAGAGATATTAGAAAAATTACTCAGCATTGGGAGATTGACTGTAGAATTGCACTGATTCTATTTAAATAATGAAAATCATGAAGAGCTACTTCTTATGAATCCTGAAAGGAAACATTATGGAGAAGATATATTGTCAGTAGTGAAGCATTTCTTTGGTGAGAGGAAGGATTTTGGGAAGATGTTCATGATGGAAAATAAGTAAACACTCTATAGCCACTAATGGATTTGACTCCTTGACTGGAAATAAAATCCTGGGGTAAGTTTACAGAACCTATTTTTTTCATGGGATTCATGCTCTCACATGCAAGCTGTTGGAACTAGAATATAAAATATAATAGTATTTTATGATTTAATGTGAAATGATTGTACCATGAATAGTCTTCTTGTAATCTTTTGGCAAACTACTTAAAGTGGTTAATTTTACAAAAAGTTAAGTGTTCATGACTTGCAGTACTAATCCAGAGCTTTTTTTAGCTTAATTCCCTCAGAAATATTTTCAAGGTGAAAGTAACATTTTTAACAATGAAAAAGTATCTGCTTTTTAGGTAACTGTACCATGGAATAGTTTGGAATTTTTTTAAAGATATGTTTTCATATTATGTGAATATGTTGCTGAAAATGATATAAGCAAATCATGCATCAAAACTCTGACACAAGCAGACTTTCCCAACTTGAAAGCAGAATTTTCTAATCATTCAGATTAAAAGGTTCAGTGAGATTTGAATTCATCTGTTAGAAATATAAAAATGAAATATTACATGATTAGTTTGCAAGAGATTATTAACAATAGAGAAAATGAAAATTTGCTACCTGAATTGCAATACAATCCTTATAAGCGGTGGATTAGAATGAAAAATAGAATTATTTTCCATTTGTTTGTACACATGTGCCTTTTTTCAGTCTTGAAAATCATTAAAACGAAGTATTGAGATAAACTGAACTTGAAATGAGCCCTACATATTATCGAATCACAAGATTTTAATCTAAGATATTAAAAACATTGAAGCATATTCAATCACATAGCATTCACAACTCAAGCACAGTATTATTTATCCTATTAAAAATAAGACAAAATTTATGGAAAATAGTGGTTACTTTGTTTTGAATTTAAAAATTATATATCTATTAGTATTGAAGTACAGATATACAATTAAAATAATTCACTAATGTGCTCCTTTTTGGAAATGTATGTTCAAAATATTTACTTATGGAGTATGTGGTAGGCTGAATTACTCCCAAAGATATCCAGGTTCTAGTCCAGGGAACCTGTGAATATTGGATTACATGACAGAAGTGACTTTGCAAATGTGATTAAATTAAGGATTTTTAGATGGGGGAATTTTCCTGGATTATCTGGGTGAGCTCCAAATTTAATCACATGTGTCTTTATAAAAGGGAAGGAGAAAGAAAGGTTTGACTACAGAAGAGAAGGGAATGTGATGGCTGAAGCCGAGGTTGGAGTGATAAGCTTTGAAGCTGGAAAAGGTAGCCATGAGCCAAGGAATGCAGGAGGCTACTAGAAACTGAAAACAGCAAGGAAACAGATTCTCCCTGAGAGCCTCCAGAAAGAATCAGCCTTGCTCGTATCTTGATTTTAGCCCAACAAACTGATTTCAGACTTCTGGTGTCTAGAGTTGTTAGACAAGACATTTGGGTTGTTTTAAGCCATTTAATTGATGGTAATTTGTTACAACAGCATTAGGAAAACAATACTGACTGTACAAAGAAAGAAGTAGACCATTAATCTCTACTTGACCATCCTGCTTTCATCATGCTACTTGTAGCATCCTGCTTTCAACTGACTAATTAATGAATTCTTTATTTTCTCTCTGGCTGTCTGCTGTCATATTACTGTTTTCCATATGCTTCTGGTCCAGATCCTAGATAATATTCCACTTCAAATAAAATTTTCAGAAGTTCTTTTGAAAGAGTATGAATAAGTTAACAGGAAAATCAAATTTTAAAATATGACTCCTCCGTATAAAAGCATTTTGTGTTTCAACTTGAATTTTCAAGGGCAGAAATACTTTTTTTACACATCCCAATTAGGCAACCATGAAAATAAAACTTTACTTAAGAAGTAGCTTTCCCTTAAAACTATGTTTATAGCTAAAGGTTTAACATAACGTGAGTAAACATTTGTACTCAGGTTGCTAATCTGAATTTGAATATGCTAGGACAAATAAATTGTTAGTGTTATTTAGCATATATCAATTCAACATGAACTGTTTCAGTAGGTTAGTGTTACAGGAGAATCATAAACTGAAAAAGCTTGAGCAGTTCAATGCTCAAAGATGAGAATGTTCTCTTGAAGAGAGATGCCAGGTTTCCTGAAGTTCTGGATATATTGTATTACTGACTCTTTGCTTGTCTTTATGTCCTGGTGCTCTATCACAGTAAAATTGAACTTGATTTCTTCAGAAAATGATGCTGGTTTAACAAAGGTGCATCTCAGCAGACACTTACTAGATCATTCATTCTTTAACCACGATGGCTGTAAGCATAAACTACAGTATAATGAAATAGAGATTAGCTGATAGAAAACAGGATAGTTATTTTAGTGGGGTATTATATTATTAAATCTCCTTATTAGAATTAATGCTAGCATCCACCATTAGATTCTGTTGTGATCTTTGCCAATAAAATATTTCGAAGTGTGTTATTGTATCACCAACGAATTTTAGTCCTGTAAAGATTCAATGAATTTTTCAGGTTAGTAGCCTACTGGTGAATGAATTAGATGAATACATGCATGTTTTCTTTCTCACCTTTGTCCTGTGTCTAATTTCTACCCATTCCACAACTCCAAGCCTACATGTGAATGGATTAAGTATGTATTTCCTGGGGTGGGGGATCCTATAATAATGTAAATAAATTCTGCGCAGATAAGTTTTATTTTTTGATGTTTGACTCAAGATACTGTACTTTTTTTCAACATCAGCTGAAGTCAGAATTTGTAGGTAGTAATTTAACTATTATAGTTAGTTTTTACATTACTTTAACATGTCTGTCTACATTTGAAAAATCCCACCTACATTATATATATTGGTTAATATCTTTAAGTAACTTGAACACATTTCTTTGGGCTTACTTAGAAATACTTTTTCAGTGGTCCATTTGCAATGAAATGATAAGTGTGTCATGTCACAAAAATTATGTTATTCTTTAATGTACTTTGAAGCACAGGAAACAATGAAGAATATTCAACAAAATACATAATGAGTAGGCAAAGTCTCAGTAGCTTATAATGTAGTGTGAAAGATATATTATGCATAATTATATGTATTACAAAGGCAGCTTGAATCATCAGAAACACTTTTCACGGACGATGTAGTATCTGAGCTTGGAATTGAGAGTTGGGCTGAAATTGGACAAAGATAGGAATTGAAATGTGTTTATGAAAGGTAGAGTTATTTAACTTAGCATAATAGTAGTGAGTATAAAATAGCTAAAATATTAGCTTATAGAAAACAGGATAGTTATTTTAGTGGGGTATTATATTATTAAATCTCCTTATTAGGATTAATGCTAGCACCAACCATTAGATTCTGTTGTGATCTTTCTCTTGTGATCTGTTCTGTTGCAACCAGAATATCGATACCAGCTAGGGAGCTTGGACTTAACTTTTTTAGGCAATGGGATTATTGAGAAAGTACCTGACAGTGATATTGTGGGAAGTCTAATTTGGTGGTAAATAAGTAGAATAGACTGGAAATGGGACGACAGAGGACTCTAGAGAAAGTATCTAGGGAGTTCTAGAAGACATACTGTGTGAGGAATAGGAATGTTGCTAAGTGAAACATTCTCTTTTATATCAGTTTAAAGGGAGTTTTTTTGTTTTTTGTTTTTGTTTTTTGCTGGATTCCCATTTCAGATATGGGTATCACAGCTTATTTTTTTTTAAGACATTGATGATTTAACTAACTACATTTGAGTATATTAATAACACCTTTCAACCCTTTTTGCCCTTCAGATACTTTTAAACTTCCAATTGCAATAGTCTGTCTCTTAAATTGTCATTCTACATCATTTACTGTTAAGATACAGAAAACCTAATCTTTTATAGCCCTTTCGAAATAGATGCTTCCTCTTTTACTTCTACTGAAATTGTTTTCTTAAATATCTCTGGTGATATCTTAGTCATCAGAGCCAAAGGCTGATTTTCCTTACCCTGTGTGACCCACATTCTATTCTAGTGCCCTCAGCAGATGTGTTATCTTCCTGTACGTTTGCTTCTCCTCCTGTGTCCCTTTCTTCAGTTAATGGCAGCACCATCTGTGCGGTATTTCAGGTTGAAAACTATGGATTAATCGCCAGTTCCTGCTTTACCCTTGGTGTCCAATTAGTTGTCAAATCCAGTTTTCCTTTCCCTTTAATACTCTATCTCAAATTCCATTTTACCCTGGTTTAGGTTCTTCTTGGCTCTATTAATTTATTTTTAAAACTGTTCATTTGACTTATCTCTTGCCTGAGACTATTTTGTAAGTGGCATATATTGAACATCTAGTCTCTCTATTATTTCTGGCTGTGGTATAGTCGGTTTGGTCTTCCTAATTGGTTAGTCAACAACTACTGATCAATTCTCTGTGCCTGAAAGAAAGTACAGCCCCACAGGGTAAAGTGAGGGGTTTTTAGTCTGGGTCACAGAAGGGGTAGTAGACATTTTCTAAATTTAGGTCACTTCTGTGGACTGTTGACAAGATCCCCCTCACCCCCCAAAAGACTGATAAATGTGTTCCAAAGTAAGTGAACTGAGGAATATTTATTTCTTGAGCTGAAATTACTGTCCATCTCATTTACAATGCAAAACTTCCATTTCAAAGAAACATTACATATAGGCACTATACACCAAACAACTTTTTGCTAATAACTGACAAGGCTAATCAGAGCAAAACCAAAGAAACCTATCTCAGAAATGTCTTAATGGTAAGAGTTATTAAAAGACACAGCAACATGGCCAATATTAGTTATGTAGTTTTTTTGAGTATTAGCCTAAAAATTTAATCGCTCAGGCAGGGATATAATAAATTAAAAAGTGTAAGCATAGTTGTAGATATTTAATTTATTGGTTATTTAAAGAAGGTGTAACTTATTTATACTACTGTGAGTAGCATTGTTTTTCGAATTCCATTTTCAGATTTATTTTTAACAGATATTTTATAAAATTATGGGGTACAGTTAAGGGTTAGGTATACAAATGTGCATCGTTCAGGCACCCTTGTTAATAAGGGGTGTGTCCCCATCCCCAGACAGATATTGACTACTGTTAATCCCACCTCCCTCCCTACCCCCCCATAGTTTCAGACCACTGTCAGTCCTTTTTTTTATAGTATTATGGTAGATGTTCAAGATCCACTATATGAGTGAGAACATGTGATACTCAGATCTTTGTTTCTATGAGAGGTCACTCAGTATTATAGACTCTAGTTCCATCCAGGTTGCTGCGAAATTCATGATTTTGTTCTTTTTTTTTTTGAGTTGGAGTCTTACTCTGTCACCCAGACTGGAGTGCAGTGGTCGCTCCCGGCCACCGCAGCCTCGACCCGCTGGGCTCCGGCGATCCTTCCGCCTCAGACTTCCGAGTAGCCAGAATTACAGGCATGCGCTACCGCCTGGGTGATTTTTTTGATTTATTGTAGAGATGAGGTCTCGCTACCCAGGTGGGTCTCGAACCCGCAGGCTCAGGCAATCCACTGATCTCAGCCTTCCAAAGGCACGGGATTACAGGCTGAGCCACCGAGCCCGGGATTTTGTTCTTTTTTATGGCTGCGTAGTATTCCATTGTGTGTATGTACCACACTTTTTAAATCCAGTCCTCTTTTGATGGACAGCATGGTTGATTCCAGGTTCTTGCTATTGTGAACAATGCTGCGATAAACATACGTGTGCAGGTATCTTTATCATAGAGTGGTTTAAGTTCTTCAGGGTATATTCCCAGTAGGGGGATTGCGGGGTCATGTAGGAGGTTGATATTTAAAGCTTTTAGGAATCGCCATACTGTTTTCCACAGAGGTTACTAGTTTGCACTCCCACCAACAGTGTAGAAATGTTCCCTTTTCACCACACCCTCTCTAGCAACTGTTATTTTTTGAGTTATTGATAATGGCCATTCTGATTGGAGTTAGGTGGTATCTCAGTGTGGTTTTGATTTGCATCTCCCTGATGATTAGTGAGGTTGAACATTTCTTCATGTGTCTGTTGGCTGCTCGGATGTCTTCCTTTGAGAAGTGTCTGTTCATATCTTTTGCCCACTTTATAATGGGGTTGTTTGTTTTTTTTCCAGCACGTTTGAGTTCCTTGTAGATCCAAAATGTTAAGCCTTTGTCAGACCTGGAGTTGGCAAATACTTTTTCCCAGTCTGTGGGTTGCCTTCCTGCTCTCTTGATGGTTTCTTGGGCTTTGCAGAAGCTTGTCAGTTTAATGGGGTCCCACTTGTCTATCTTATCTCTTATGGCCTGTGGGTTTCCGGTTTTGTTCAGAAATTGAATGACAGTTCCAATTTTCATAAGGGCGTATCCTGTATTTTCTAAGGTTCTTATGGTTTGAGGTTTTACATTTAGGTCTCTAATCCATTTAGAGTTAATTTTTGTGTATGGGGATAGATAGGGGTCTG
>NW_007248061.1:69809-70549 GCF_000164805.1 Carlito syrichta
TTTGTTCAGGAATTGGATGCCAGTTCGAATTTCCATGAGGGTATGTCCTTCATTTTCTAACGTTCTTATGGTTTGAGATTTTACATTTAGGTCTCTGATCCATTTAGAGTTAATTGTGCATTGGGATAGATAGGGGTCTTGTTTGAGTCTTCCGCATGTGGTCAGCCAGTTTTCCCAGCACCATTTACTGAATTTACCTCTTACCTCTGCATGTGGTCAGCCAGTTTTCCCAGTACCATTTACCTCTCCCCATTGGTAGGTGGTGGAGGCTTTGTCGAAGATGAATTGGTTGAGAAATTGAGGTTTTGCTTCTGTAATCTCAATTTTATTCCATTGGTCTATATGCCTGTTCCTGTACCAATACCAAGCTCTTTTGATGATTGTAGCTTTATAGTAAAGTTTGAAGTCTGGTAATGTGATACCACCTGCTTTGTTTTTTTCTTTGCTGAGGATTGTTCTGGCTATTCTTGGTCGTTTGTGTTTCCATATGAATTCCTGTGTTGTTTTTTCTAGGTCTGAGAAGAATGTTGCTGGTAATTTGATGGGTATTGTATTAAATCTGTAGATTGCTTGGGTAAGATGGACATCTTCACAATGTTGATTCTTCCAACCTGTTAGCATGGGATATTTTTCCACTTGTTTATGTCATCTTTGATTTCTTTGAGCAATGTTTTGTAGTTTTCATTGTAAAGATCTTTCACATCTCTGGTTAGGAAGATGCCAAGGTATTTCATTTTTTT
>NW_007248061.1:70956-125120 GCF_000164805.1 Carlito syrichta
GGAGTATGCTGGCTGTGGGTTTCTCATAGATGGCTTTTACTATTTTGAGGTATGTTCCCCATATGCCTAGATGTTCGAGGGTTTTTATCAAGAAGGAGTGCTGGATTTTATCAAAAGCTTTTTCTACATCTAATGATATAATCATGTGGTTTTTGTTTTGACATCTGTTTTTGTATTTAATTACATTTATGGTGTTATGAATGTTGAACCAGCCTTGCATCCGAGGGATGAAGCCTTCTTGGTCATGATGGATGATTTTTGAGATGTGTTGTTGAATCCGGTTCGCTAGGATCTTGTTGAGAATTTTAGCGTCTATGTTCATCAAAGATATTGACCTGTAGTTCTCATTCTTTGTTGGATCTTTACCTGGCTTGGGTATCAATGTGATGTTAGCATCGTAAAATGATTTGGGGAGGGTTCCATCTTTCTCAATCGCCTGGAATACCTTCAGTAGGATTGGTATCAGCTCCTCCTTAAAATCTTGTAGAATTCTGCTGGAAATGATCCAGGGCTTTTTTTGTAGGTAGTTTTCTTATTATGTAGTCAATTTCCTTGATTGTTATTGCTCTATTTAGGGTCTTAATTTCTTCTTGTTCCAACCTAGGTAGGTTGTGTGATATCAGAAAGTCCTCCATTTCCTTAAGGTTTTCAAGTTTGTTTCCATACAGGTGTATATAGTAGTCTCTAATGATCTTTCGTATTTCTTCAGGGTCAGATGTGACTTCATCTTTTGTGTTTCTGATTGTGTTTATTTGGGCTTTTCCTCTCTTTTTCTTGGTCAGCCTAGCTAGGGGACCATCGATCTTGTTTATCCTTTCGAAGAACTAGCTTTTTGTTTCATTGATTTTTTTGTATTATCATTTTGTCTTCTATGTCCTGGATTTGGGCTTTTATTTTGGTGATCTGGATTCTTCTGCTGATATTAGGGTTTTTGTGATCTTGCTTTTCCGGCTTCCTTAGGTGACTTGTTAGGCTGTTAATTTGTGATCCTTCCATTTTCTTCATGTGTGTTTGTACGGATATGAATTCTCTTACTGCAGCTTTTACGGCATCCCAGAGATTTTGGTAAGATGTCTCTTCATTTTCATTTGTTTCCAGGTATCTTTTAATCTCTGTTTTGATTTCATTGTTGACCCAGGAGTGTTTAGCATCATGCTGCTTAGTGTCCATGTCTTTTGTGGGTTTGGGGGGAACCTTGTTGGTGTTAACGTTTATTTTTTTCCACTGTGGTCCAAGAAGGTGCATGATAAAATTTCGGCTCTTTTAAATTTGCTTATGCTTGACATATGGCCAAGTATGTGGTCGATCTTAGAGTACGTTCCATGCAGTGATGAGTAGAATGTATATTCTGTGGTCATTGGATGGAGTGTTCTGTAGGTATCAATTAAGTCCATTTGGTCAAGAGTCACTTTGAGGTTCTGGATCTCGTTGCTGATTTTTTGTCCTGATGATCTGTCTAGGGTTGTGAGTGGGGTATTGAAGTCCCCAGCTATGATGGTGTTAGATTTGATATCTTTTTTGAGTTTACGTAGAAGCTGCTTTATGAAAGTTGGCGCTCCTATGTTGGGTACATATATGTTTAAGATGGATATTTCTTGATGATGGATTGGGCCTTTTATCATTATGTAGTGGCCTTCTGTATCTTTTAAAATTTTTAATAGCTTAAAGGGTATTTTGTCTGAAATTAAGATTATGACTCCTCCTTTCTTTTGTGTTCCGTTCACCTGAAAGTTTGTTTCCCATCCTCTTACTTTGAGTCTGTGGGTGTCCTTTCTAGTGAGGCGAGTCTCTTGAAGGCAGTAGATTGTTGTGTGGTGATATTTTATCCATTTTGCCATTCTCTGTCTTTTCAGTGGTGCTTTTAGTCCATTCACATTTAGGCTAATAATTGAAATGCAAGAGTTGATCCCTGTCATAAGGTTCTTACAGAGTTGTTGTTCCTGTTTGTTTGTTGTCTTTCTTCTGTTTTTGGCATTGGTTCATTTGTGTTTTTAACCTTTGGCTGTACTTTTGTGAAGAATGTTGTTGTTTTTTTTCCTTAATATTTTGCCTGTACTTTTATGAAGAATGTTGTTGGTTTTTTTCCTTTTCTTCTGTGTTCAGTACTTTCTGAAGTGTTTCTTGTAGAGGTGGTCTGGTGGCAGCGTAGGTTCTTAGGGATTGGATGTCTGGAAAAGATTTCAATTCTCCCTCACTAATGAAACTTAGCTTGGCTGTGTAGGTTATTCTTGGTTGAAATTGTTTATCTTTTAGAACTTTGAAGATAGGGTTTCTCTAGATACATCTGCAGCTATTCTGATTGGTCTTCCCTGGTAGATAGTCTGGTCTTTTTCTCTTGCTACCTTTAGGATTTTTTCTTTTATACCTGCTTTGTTTAGGCAAATTATTATGTGTCTGGGGGTTGGTCTTCTCATTTGTTGTCTTGAAGGGGTTCTCTGAATCTATTGTGCTTGAATTTTTGCATCACTGATGAGATGAGGGAAGTTTTCTTGAATGATTTCATGAAATGTTTGTTCCAGTGTGACCTCTGACTGTCTCTCTGCCTCAGGAAGGCCAATTACTCTTAGATTGGGTCTCTTGAAGTATTCATTCATCTCCTGAAGGTTTTGTTCTGTCTTTTTAAGCTTCTTTTCTATGTTTTTGACAGTTTGGGTTAGTTCTGTATTTTGGTCTTCAAGTTCTGAGATTCTTTCTTCTGCTTGGCTAATTCTGCTTTCCATGCTTATTAGTTTGTTATTTATTTCCATCACAGTATTGTTTACTGCTGTTATTTCTGTCATCAGCTCCTTCCTATTTTTCTCTTGTCTCTCCTCAATTTTTTAAATTCTCTCTATTATTGTCTTGATGTCTGGGTTTGTTTCTTGTGACCAGTCATTCTGGGGGCTCTTCATTGTTTGTGTTCCAAAGTCTGTTTTCTCAGTGTCTGACCTCCCAGGGGTCTGTGTGAGCCCTATATTCTTCTTTTGGTTTTTCTTCATTTACGCAGATTTTTCCTCCCTACTTCCTTCCCTCCATTTCCCCGTCTTCTTTAATTATGTTATTCAGGGGTGGAGGGGTTGCTTTTACTTCTGTTTTTTCAATTTCCTATTCTTCCTAATATATTTCCTCTTGCTTTGTTCAGTTCTGGAGTTGGACTGTAGGTTGAAGGCAGTCCTTTTTGTAGTTTTGGGATTTAATTAAGGGGGGAGCTGTGTTTCAAAATCTCTCTGCAGATCCCGGTATTCACCAACAGGTGTATGGATAGTCTGAAACCCACTTATTAGTATATAGAAAAAGTTGAATTTTGTACATTGATCTATATTTTGCAGCTTTGCTACCCTCATTTATTAGGACTAGTGATTTTTTTGTGTGGATTACTTGGGATTTCTGATGTACACAGTTATGACATTTTCTAGTTGGATGCCTTTTCCTTCCTTTCTTTCCTTTCTTTTTTGACCTAATTGCACTTTGAATAATAATACTTATTTTACAGTCTGTTTTGTATGATGCTGATGTTATTTCACCTCTCTTATTCCTAAAATTTAACATTTCTTAATAATACTATTCAGATTTTTGTTTAGTATATAGGAAAATGTGATATTTGTGTATTGATTATATCTTGGAAGTTTGCTACATTCATTTATTTGCTAACACTCATTTATTAGGACTAACATTTTTTGCATCCTTTTACATTCAACCTCTTTGTGGTTTTCAATCTATGGTGTATCTTTTTTTAAAGAGCATATGGTTAGGTCATATTTTAATCCTGTCTGATAACCTTTACATTTTTGTTAGAGTTTAGAACATACACATTTAATGTCATTATTGATAGGGTTGTCAGGTTGTTATTTTTTTATATGCCTACTGTGTGTTTTTCTTTCTCCATTATTGCCTTTTTTTGTATTCAATAGTAAGTGTCCCATTTTTAAACCTCTGTTGATTTTTTTACTATGTATTTTTAAGTTATTAATTCCCATGTACTCTAGGGATTAAAATATACATATTTTAATTTATCTTAACTCATTATAATTTCATTGTCTACTTCAAATTAATACTAACTTAAGAAAATCAAATATAGAAAATCTCCAACACAGGTCTATTCCTTTTCCCTTATTTTGTATTATTTTTGTCATGTTTATGCCCATATATTGTCATATATTGTACCTATGTATGCTCCAAACCCAATAATATACTATTATAATTATTTAACTATTTATTTCTTTATATGATCTTGTGCCTTTTAAAGGCTTTAAGAGATAAAATTTCTGGAGTCTTTTATGTTAATCCGTTAATCCATATGTTTTCTGTTTCTAGTTTTTAAAAATTTATTTCTTTAGATTTAAAGGAACCTCAAAAAACTTCCTTTTGTACTTCTTATAGGATATCTATGTTAACAGAAAAATCTCGATTTTTTTTTATTTGATAATGTGTTTATTTTACTTCCAGTTTTTGAAAAATAACTAGAATTCTGGTGATGGAATGGGATTCTTGGTTGATATTTTTTTCTTTCAGCTCTTTGAATGTACTACTGCCTTTTCCTCTCCCTTGTTTCAAAGAATGTCAGCTATTAAACATATCACTGCTTCAATTTATGTGATGAGTATTTTTTTCTCTACTTCTTTAAATATTTCTTTTTTTATCTCTGTCAACAATTTGAGTATGATGTGTGTTGGTCTGGGTCTCTTTTCCTTTTTTATCTTGCTTGAGGTTTATTGTGCTTCTTAGGTATATCAGCTAATGCCTTTTCATAAAATTTTGGAAGTTTTCATACATTATTTCTTTTCTTTTCTTTTTTTTGAGTCGAGGTCTCATGCTGTCACCCAGGCTGGAATGCAGTGGAATGGTCGTGGCTCACCACAACCTTGACCTCCTGGGCTCAAGCATTTCTCTTGTCTCATCCTCCTGAGTAGTTGGGACTACAGGCGTATGCCACTATACCTGGCTTTTTTTTTTGTAGAGACAGAGTCTCACTGTGTTGCTCAGACTCATCTTAAACTCCTGGAATCAAGCAATCCTACCACCTTGGCCTCCCAAAGTGCTGGGATTACAGGCATGGGCCACTATATCAAGTCCACTAGTTTTTAAAATACATATTGACTTTTGTTTTCTCCTGTTCTTCTGGGACTCTCATCACATGTATGTTAATGCACTTGATATTTTCCCACAGGTTTCTGTGACTTTATTCATTTTTTTCAATTATTTTCTCTGTGTACTTCAGATTGGATAATTTTTATTGATTGATCACCGATTCTTCAGAAGTCTTCTTCTGAGTCCCTCATGTATATTTATTATTTTAGTTATATTCAAATACAGAATTTCTATTTGGTTCTCTTTTTGTAATTTTGTATCCTGGTTGAGAATTTCTATTTGTTGTTTCATTGTTTTCATACTTTCTTTTAATTCTTTAAGCATGGTTTCCTTTAGTTCTTTAGACATATTAGTAGTAACTGCTTTGAAGCCATTGTCTGTGAAATGCCTTAGTTGGGAGACAGAGAGACAATTTCTCTTGATTATTTCTTCCCATTAGTATGGGTTATACTTTCTTGTGTTTTTTTGTTTGTTTTGCCTGTTTCATGATTTTTTAACAATTGAAACTAAACATTTTAGATAATTTATTGTAACAATTCTAAATACGTATGTGTCCCTACAGAAGACTATTATTGCTGGTTTTTTTTTTTCTTTGTTAGTAAATAGGCTGGGCTAAATCTGTGAAATATGTTTTGCTGTGATTTGTAGCCACTAATGTTGCTCAACTTAAAAAAAAATTATTCTTGCTTTTGATTCAAGACTAGCTTCCCAGAGGCTACTGTATTTCTGCATAGCTTAGAGTTCCGGCAATGATTATACAGAGGTTGTGCTTAGAAATTTCAAGAAGAAAGGCTTTTGTCTTCTTCCAGTTGACCTGTGTGTGAATAGGGAAATGCTGTAAGAAGTCAGGTTATTCTTGAGTTTGAGATTTTCTTTCTGCTGGGTCTCACATGTCTTTCTTGTGCATGTGTAACTTCAATCAAGGATTTACTGAGTCAGACTAGTAAATCTGTTGGGCTTTCCTGGGATGTGTCACTTTCATAGACAATGCAGTGTGTGTGGTGTCGCTCAAAATCAAGTGAGTCCCCTTTGACAAAGTGGCACAACTCCTGGTACGGACTCACAACCTAGCCCATGCCATGCCCTGGCAGAACCTCCACATCAGCTGAGCTGCCGGGAGATGGGAGTAATCCCAAGAAGGAAAACCCAAATTCAGCAGTTTTCTTAAACATAAGAGTTTATTGTGTTTTTGTATGTCTTTGGTTAATTCTCACAGCTCTGAAAATGACACTTTGTTCATTTTGGCTTTTTAGAGAGATGATTTGCTAACCTCCTCACTTGGTCATAGAGGGAAGTGCACCTAATTTCATTTAAAAATGCAGCTTCTAAACTTTTTTTTAATCTTTCCTGAATTGATCCTTGAACATAACAAAATGTGTCACATCATGGCTCTATTTATCATATACCCAGCTGCTAGAGTTATCTTCCTAAAATATTCTGTGATTTCTTTGTATTACCAACAAACTCCTTCTGAGCCAAATTATGTGTCAAGTGAAATGGACTTTTGGGTTTGCATTTGTCTTTTGTTAGCTTCAGCTGTAGGTTCATAGTGTATGTGGATTAGTAGGACTTTGAGGTCTGTCCAGATTGCCCAATGCTAAGTCAAAGTCACATTTCACAAATACAGCTGTAGATTCAATTCCATGTAACATTTTTGGACCTCATATCCTAAGTTGTATACTCTGATACCCTGACCTAGTTGTCTAATTATACCATATATAACTCTCTACAAGATTCTTTAACCAGAAAATATTGTATCTTCCACTGAAGTGTGACTTATCTGCAGTCAGCAAGGGAAAGACCACTTCCAAAGACATCCATAAGACATCCATCCAGGAAGGCTCTCCATATAATTGCCTTATTGAATTTTTACTCCTGCTAGTGCATTCTCAGAGGAACTCATACCAGGTTATGAGCTTCTAAAATGTCCCATAATCCAGAGTTATGGAGTAAGGGGTATTCATGCCCCCTCTCCCCCACCCCCCGTCTGTGTGCATATGTGAACTTTTTTAGAGAAGGCTTGCTGTCATGCTTAGGATTATTTTATCAATCACAAATACTACTACAACTGGACAGGGAAATAAAAAGAAAGAAAACAGCTGGAGGCCAAGCTGATATAACCTTGAGGGAGACATCGTGGCGTGGGTTTTGGGCTAAGCATAGGCCTTTTAATAGTTTTTAGCTTAGGGCATGTTATTCAGTTTTCTGACTCACTGGTTACTCATTTCTGAAGTGGGGATAATAATACTTATTTCATGGTGAGAATTAGGACTACCACAAAGTGGATCCTTAAAAAGTGATACAGCTATTGTTTGCATAATTATATCTCCATGACTATCTTTTACATTTTTGTAACTATAGAAGTTTCATATAGTATAATTTCTAGAATTCCAAGGTGTTTAATGTCTCAGTCTGAGTCCACTTGGAGTTTTTGTTTCATTGTAGATTTCTTAACTTAGTACCCAACTTCCCAGAACATCATTCTGATATACTTGTATGACTAGAAATTATATATTTTAAGTACAACTTTGATAAGCAAGCCAAGTGATGTTGTTATAGGACCAGCAGGTTCTTTCATGTTGCACAGCAATAGACCAATACACAGAAACAGTGGGAGCTGCAGCAGAGAAAGAGTTTATTAATTGAATTGCAGCCAAACAAGGAGGTGGGAGAGAGCCTCGAATCTACCTCCTCCAGGAGTTTTGGACTGGGTTTTTAAGGGAATTTTTTTCAGATAGGGGCTGGGGAGCTGGAGGCTGCTGAATAGTTAGGGCATGACAGCTGTAATCATAAGGATATAAAAACTGCATTCTTGTATTGAGTCTGTTCCTCTTAGGGGTTCTTCAGACTGGCAGGTGTCACTGGATGCATTGGAATGCAGGATTTGGAATATGTCTCAAAATGGAAAACTTGAGGTTTATTTAATGTTAGCTATAGAAATTAGGACCTCGTGACAGGGGTTATGTGACTTATTTTTTTTTTTTTGAGTTGGAGTCTCACTCTGTCGCCCAGACTGGAGGGCAGTGGCCACTCCTGGCCACCGCAGCCTCGTCCTGCTGGGCTCCGGCGATCCTTCCGCCTCAGCCTTCCGAGTAGCCGGAATTACAGGCACACGCTACCACGCCTGGCTGATTTTTTGATTTATTGTAGAGATGAGGTCTCGCTGCCCAGGCGGGTCTCGAACCCGCGGGCTCAGGCAATCCACTCACCTCAGCCTCCCAAAGGCGCGGGATTACAGGCTGAGCCACCGAGCCCGGCTGGTTATGTGACTTTTAAGCAGTAAGCATTGATGAGGAAGTGGCCTACAGAGCAAGCTGGTTAATGCTTAGCTATGCTTCTACTCAAATATTAGGCTTTTGTTAAAAACCTAGCAATTTAATCTTATTAGTTTTATGAGGGCAGTTTCAATGCTACTGAGTTGATTTCAGTTTGATTTGTTCAGACTGATACTGAGTAATTAATTTAGCTCTTGCCATTTCAAATTAATTTAGATGAAATTAGTCCATTTTTACAGAATGAGACACCTGCAAACAGTGAGATAGTTGGTATTTGTATGGTTATGCCTGATAGTATTCCTGTTGTGATATTAAAATTTAGATTAAAATTTATATTTAAAGGATGTTATATTACAAAAGATGTATGTCAAGGAGCAAAATGAGCACTGAGCAAACCATATGGATCTCTACCAATTCACTAGGGATTTTCATAATTAACTGCAAAATTGGTACAGCTGTGATTCTTTGTAGTGGTGATGTATTACTAATTACCACTCATTTAAACCTGCTATTATAACCTCTCCCACCTGGACCCTACTCTTGTCAAGCCTGCCAAGTGGAATGACTTGCGTTTGCCTGAAGACTCAGAGGATTTAGGCCTAGCAAAATTCAGACACGGTAGCTTCATTTGGTATGGTCACAATTAGCCTTGTCTTTCAAAAAGCTGACCTGAAAGAATTAATTGACACAGGAAAAATCTTTCCTTCTCAGAGGCAATCATGTTCACCTCTGGTGCAAAATGGGATGAAAAGAAAAAGAATGTATTTTTAAAAAAGTACCCAGAACTATGAACATCCAAAAGTGTGAAGCTCTTGGAAATAACATTTCCAGACCGAGAATATGGCGAATGTTATGATTGGAGTTTTGAAGAAATATAAAGAGGAAAAAGTGAACTAAGATTTTTGTTAGAGCTTACTTGAGATTTCCTTTCCATAGTATTTCATACAAGTCAATGGGATATAACACTTATCATTTTATTGTCACTGGAGACTATGTAAACATCTTAAAGGATATCATCCCCCATCTGGTAGGTGACATTTTGCCCGGTTCATGTTTCCAGTTGGTAAATTAAAACAACAGCAACAGAACAACAACTTTATCTTTTGGAGGAGATACAGTTTGACATCCCTATGGTTCGGGAAAAAGTTGACCCTCCACAGTTGCAGTGCCTTGCCAGAGGCCATGCAGCAGATGGGTGGCTGGACCACAACAAACCTGCTTCAACTTCAGACCATCTGCTCCGTTTTCAAGTATACTGCCTTCACAGTTCTTGATAGAACAGCTTTTCTCTTCATTTATATCTCTGTGATTCTGTGCTCTTGATCTGATTTAGAGTTTTCTTAAATTAGGCAGATAAAATTATATCTTATTGGCATTGTTCAGTTTGGAATACATTGATTTTCTTCTTCAAATCTCTCTGAAATAGCATACGTATTTTTCCATTTTGCAGGTAGGGAAGCTCAGGCTGGCTCCCCCAAGGTCCCTTGGCTAGTTACCCATTGGACCTGAATTCTGCATCCCACGTGTGGTGATTTACCCTTTTCTCTGTGCTGCCAAACAGTAAAGACTTAATACCTTGCTAATTTTCAGAGTACAATTTGAGATACCTCTGTGTTATGTGGAAGGTTGCTTGGAGCACGATTGAAAAGCTGTGTAAAAAATTAACTTATTTGCTTTTGTGTTAGAAACCTAGGATTACCTAAACAACTAAACCAAAAGTAGACTTGTCATTAGGACTGTAACTACTTGTATCCCTATGCAGTATGCACATTGGTTGAATTTTCTAGAAATAGATGAAATCATAGTTTGAAGTTGTGAGCTGTTGTCAACATAGACGATTTCCTTCTTGCCCTCTTTTCAGGGTGCAGCCATTGGCCAAGGCTGGTCTCTGAATTATAGGCATAGTCCCAGCAATGAGTCATGGGATGCAGGTGACCAAGTGAAGTTGAAAACCGTATGGCCAGCACTCGTAATCAGTGTAATTGTAAATACCACATAGGAATGTAAATGATTAGCTTGATTGCTTGGATGATAAAACTGCTTGCTATACTGCCCCAAGGTATGGTTTCTTCACTAACCTGCCACCATCAGTGCTGCCCATAAATTTGAGTAAGCCAGTGTCTTTACCTGTCCAACCTCTGAATGACTTCCTTGGAATGGGTAAATATTATATACAAGTCCTCTCAGATCTGGGGTTACCAAGGTCAGTTCAGCAAACGTTGGGCACTTACTCTGTGGAAGTCTGTTTTAGGCTGTTACTGCTGGTGGTGGTGCCAGTGGTGGTGGCGGCGGTGGCGACCACAAGGGAGCATCCCAGTTGAATAAGAGTGTGCTTGGTAGAACACATAAATTAATCTTCAGTAGGAATGTGCTCTATCTGGATTCTGTTGCAATCACGCTGATGAAGTAGATATATATTTACTGACAGTGATCTCCAGGATAGATTAGCAAATTTAAAAATCATAATTTGTATCCTGTACATGCATAGCAAAAGGCCTAGAAATATGCGCCAAACAGCTGAGAGCAAGAATGGAGAGTGAGTATAATTAAAGTTGGAAAGAGAGAATTTTCAATTTGTCAGTATTGTTTGGACTACTCTACTAGGAAATGTTCTTTGTGTGATTGTATTTATGAGTGATTTAAGAATATGAAATGGTTTGCATTGGTAGAGACCAGGAGCTGGATATTACAGGCTAAGGGAGAAAAAAAGAATATGAGCAAAGGCGTGAAGATGTGAAAATGGAGTAGTTTATTAGTATGCAGTTTTTTGGATGATTTAATGTGGCTTATATAGTCCTAAATTATTGGTTGTCATTCATTTAAGATAATGACATGTTTCAATAGGATTTTAAGTGAGTTAGGCAGATACATCTGTGGAAGCTGAATGGTTTGATGGGTACTTTAGTTGGGAACCTAATTGATTTTACACAGCTTCTCCAGTGCCAGCAAAGCCAGATGCTGCTTTGTGGTTATTCTTGAATATCACCCCCCCTTTTAAGATTACATAATGTTTGCCAGACGGAGAAGAACAGAAACCAGTTTGTATTTTAAGAAGAAGCGTCATCCAGCCATGCTGCTAGCTTAAAGTTTGTTATCTTTCCCCAAGTACACAGATCCCAAAGCACACATGACATTGGTGTTACCTCCATATAAAAAGTATCATGAACCATCAGTCTGCTTGCTCTGGGCACTATTCTGGGTATTCTAGATAGACATTTAGACCGACTAAATCACTTTCTCTGATTTTAATTTTGTGTTACAAGTAAATGTCATATGTAATGTGCAAAAGACAGATCAGTGTATATGCTCAGCTACAGTTTTTAGTTTTATGTTCTGATCTGGGTATTTTGAAGCACTTACAATGCATAATGTGCTATGTAAGAGTTTCTTGTATGATTCGAGAACACACTATAGTGGGGGTAAGGAAAGTTCTTTCAAATTGAAATTCTAAAAATTAACTTTCTCGGAATAAGGCTTGAGTAAAAACGAATTAAGACCGCGGAAAAGATGATAATTTGCAAATGCTTGCAAATTGAAGCTTCCAGTACACATGTTTATAGGCTGTTTTCCCTTATCGGCCCTGCCTAGGGTTGGGAGTCTTTTAAGTTTGGGCCATTTAGGTGACCTTTTTGATACTTTTTATTTTTATTTTAAAGATGTGGGGTGCAACTCAGGGTTCATAAGTGGCCATCGTGCAGGGGAAGTTTGGGACTCCCATCGGTCCACATGCCCCTTGGCTTAGGATCAGGTACCCTTATTAATGTTTTGTGCCCCCCACCCCTTGTCTGACAGTGACCTGCTACTGCCAGTCTCTTTCAGGTAGTATTATGACAGATGTTCAGTGTACACGATGGAATATTACACAGCCATAAAGAAGGATAAAATTATGGACTTTGCAGCAACTTGGATGCATTTAGAGTCTATCATATGCAATGATCTATCACAGAAACAAAGACAGTTTATTTTCCAGTGATTCAGCTTTATATTTGGAATATGGGAACAAAGGTTTAGCACACATACTATCATGGATATAACTATAAAAGTTTCAAGGTTATTTGAATACATTTGTACATCTAAATTAAGAAATAATTTTAGTAGTTTACTTTAGAAGGTTACAACTTATGATTATATTTCTGTTTCCTAAAATAAGTAGCCCATTTTTTTTTTTAGAGCAAAACATACCAACAAAACTGCAAAACTCTGATTTGTATTGTTTTAAGTTTTCCTGAAAGGCGCAAACTATATATTTTTTTCTGTCTTAGCTTTTCTATTACAGTTGGGTCTGTGGAGGGGGGAGAGAGTGCATGATAAAGATGAGTCAGAAGAAAATGGGTTGAGGTTGTAAGAGACAGAGAATTGTCTTTGAGGATTGTTTGCATGTTTCTTCCTGCTAACTCCCACTATCTGGAAAAATACCTGTAGCAGGCCTGTCACTCTGTGGAAAAATACAATTCATTTGACAGGATTAATTCATTTCAAGCTCATGTGGTTTTCAAGGCTCTTTAAAATAATGTGAGCTATTACAGTAATCCATACTTTAACATTTTGATCAAAGTGAGGCATGAAGCAATTTAAATACACCTAGAATGTAAACTTTTAAATGTTACTGGAAAGTGCATTTCCTTGACAATACCGGAACATTTTGGATGTTATGAACAGGTGCATAATTATAGACTTGTATTTTCAAACACCATTCATCCAAAGTAGAATTCATGAAAAAACCAATGTTAAGAAATGAATGGTGCTTCATAAATGTCACAAATGGAGAGAAATTATAATACGCAAGACTAATAATAATGGCCCACTTATTTTGAGTTCTTGTTATATTCTTGATACTGTATACTCTTGAACTCTTTACATATATTATCTCATTTACTTTTTACAACAAGCTTATGAGAAGGGTATGTAATTATTAACCAATTTTTTTTCAGGGAAGGAAATCAAAGATTAGAAACATGAATAGCTAGTAAGGAATGAGGCCAGGATTCTGCCTTAGGTTCTCTGTTTATAGCATCCATACTCCAATCTATCAGGATGTGCTGATTCTAAAGTGATTAATGAATATTTGTCTGAAATTAGACCAATGGTGTGCAGGAAATGGCTCTTACTGTTGAGAGTTGAGTGTTAGAAATTTTGGATTTTTGTGAGCCAATTTGTAAACTTTGGTAATTTGAAATCATCAGTGATTGGAGTATTTACATCACAGAAATGGGAAAATGCTACAAACCGAGGCATTCTTTTCTGAGTTTGTTCACCAGCACACCTCGTCAGCACTATTTGTTGAAGTATATCCGACAAATCCTCATATTTTAAACAGATATGAATGAAATAAACACTTAGATTACCATATTTTTTCCAGTAGCATTTGTCTTGATCTCAAGAGAGACTATAATCAGTATATTAGAACTTTAAAAATTAAAGTTAAGAATATGCATCGTTAAATTTCATAGTAGGAGAGTTCTTTCCTAGCTTCCAATCCTGTATCTGAGGATTTGTTTTTAGAAAGAAAGTCCTTGTCTGGCCAACTGCAGAGTGAAAAGCAGTTAGCTGTGCTCAGATTTGAGAGAACCCCTTGACCAATGGCTGAATTGTCTGGGGAGAAATAAAAACTGGTTGGTTGAACAGAATCCCATGATAGGAGGATGGAGGAATCCAGAGAAGGAAAGTTCATTGAAAAAAAAAACAACATAAAAAGGAAGTCTGTGGGGTCTGAGTAATCTTTGTGGCCTGATTCTAGGCTTCACTTATCCATAAAATAATTTTAAATTTAATTTTAGAACACTAGTACTATTTTTTCCTTGAAACCGTAATGCATAATTCTGTGCTGCTGATGAAAAATCATTCCAGCAGTAGGGGTTCAATTGAAGAAATACTTAAAACTTATAAGTTGTGATTTTGATACATTGCATCAAACTTATCCTTCTAAATGTTCTTTTTATGAAGAAGGCATAATCTTGCTTGAATTTTGTGTTTCGTCTCTTGGTAATGTTCTTCTGTCATGAAAGTCCTCCTTTGAGCATCTGCTGATACCTACTTGGGCTGCATCTTGCTTATTTCAAGCAGAAACATTCCTGATTAATAACTAGTTACTGCTATACTCTAACACAGCAGTCAGTTCTTATCCTGGCTCCTTGACCTCCTTTGTAGTTACCTTTTGAGATGTTCAGAATTTATAGTGTATTGATTAGAGTAGAAGTTTAAGGGAAGGAAAGAAAAGGGAAAAAGAATGGAGGATAAAAAAGTAAAGCAATAGGTATACATATGCATTGAATAAAAGCCAAATGACCACACCCACATTAGGCAAAATAGGACATCCGACTTGAATAAAAAAAAGTAATTGAAAGGATTGTATTTGTGGATGAGAAGGCTATGTAGATGAATATTTTATACCGCCTTCATTTTGTAGTTGCTCAACTTCAGTATTTGTGGCAAGTGTTATTTTTATCCTTTAATTTTTTTTTATTAGCATGGTGCTTCATAGGTTAGAAATAAATGCTTGAGAGTCAGAGAAATCTGGATTGAATCCTAGCTTGAAAATTCTATAACTCTGTCACTTGGGGAGAGTATTCTAACTTCTCTGTTATCTTGCCCTAACAATGGTAATAATAATTATTATTCCAGACAACCACAAGAGGTACAGATGAGGCTTCCTAGTACAACATTTATCAGACTGGGCACTCAATGAATGGCAGTCATTGTTACCTGTGATTTTAAAAATGTGTAAATGTGTTCAATGTGAGCAGTAACAAGAATGCGTCTTGATGATTTGGAAACTCTTGGTAGGAAGCTGACAAATACTTCTACTCTTCCTATAAAAGAAACTGGAGTACACTAAGGTAAACTGCACCTGACTGCTTGCTGATGATGGCTTTCCGTCTTTCTGTGCAGAATGTCCCCCCAGACCTCTCCATCTGCACCTTTGTCCTGGAACAGTCCCTGTCAGTCCGGGCCCTGCAGGAGATGCTGGCTAACACCGTGGAGAAATCAGAAGGGGCAAGTACCCGATTTATGTAGACTTGCAGTGTTTTAATGAATGCAGCTACTGTATGAACAATTTCTTTCACTGGTATTCAAGATTTTCTTTTTGCTGAGATAAGTCCGTGCCTTTTACTTGTGATTATCTTAGGTTTGACTTTCTGCTTTATCCAGCAAAGCTGTGGTATCTTAAAAACTTTCAAAAACTTACCAGTCTTGATGTGATCTGTGCCTTTGAGCCTCCTCATGCTTATGTCTGTGGTTTAAGATAGAACTTTTTTTTTTTTTGAGCATTTGTGCATCTCTTTACATTTTCAGAACTGTTGTTTTAAAAGCAGTTGTTTTAACTAATTGCTTTATGCATGGCTGTTTGTCGTTAACCTTTATTTCATTTTCAAATGCCTCTAACTATGTGACTGTGTTCTAAGCTTCTTCATGGAAAGTAAAATTTCATGGCACTGTTATATATTTTAAGAAACAAAATTATGGTGATATAGCTTTATTCAGTTGTAATTTTGCCAACAGCTAATCGTTTTCTTCTGAAAATTGAAATTTTTATGCTGTCTCTTAATACAAATCTTTTTCTTTTAAAGCCTATCTGGTTATTGTACTTATTTTCCACGAGACTTGTTATGACTGATTTCTTAACTAATTCATTAAAGTTTAGAATTAAGCGGGAGGATGAACGGTCAAATTTTTGTTTCCTTTGGGTTTTTTTTTTAATGGTACTGTAATCACATGGTTTAATAAACTATAGTGTATCTAGGAATGAAACTAAACATTTTCTCTTGCCCTTATTGATCTATGTATTGCTCTTATGGTTCATCATTGTTCTGGTCTGGATAAGTAAAGAGATTAAAACTAATGAGTGATTATCCATAGAAATGAGTGATCAATTCTGATGTAACATTATTTTAATCAGCATCATAGCTTTTACATTTAGTGTTATGCAGCTTAGTACTTTATGTGGTTTGTGCATTCATTCTAAATTAATTTAAATTGGAACAGTATATTATTAAGTGTAGAGAAGAAACTTTAGAGATTTTTATTTGATATCAGACTAAAAACTTATTTTACAAAAGCTCCAAATTATTGTATTAAAATGTGTAACTTTCTTCTAAAAAATTTAGTCTTTTATTCAAAGCTTGTAGTGTAGTCTAAAATTAAGAAAGAGTAAAAAAAAATTCTCAATTCAACTGGTTTCTACCTGAAATAACCCCTCCTGATTTTTAAACATCACTGAATCATATCAACTTTGAAACATTGTATTTCTTTTGCATTTATATTGCTATTTCATCTATCTTTGTGGATGCCAACTTAGAACTAAATTGCCATAAATTTAATTTTTATGTTGCTAAGCTGCTTTTTCTAAATTTAACGTCTTTGAAAAGATCTTTTATCTTCCTCAAATCATGGGGTTGAACTAGGCAAACTTTAAAGTTTCTGTGAATATAGGAAGTAATTTGAAATACTATTGTGGGATTTATTTTTTAAGGTCGAGGTCCTGCTATATTGCCCACGCTGTTCTCAAACGCCTGAACTCGTGCAGTTCTCCTGCTTCAGCCTTTCAAGTAGCTAGGATTACAAGTGCATGCCACCATGCTCAACTCTTAAGATTTATGTTTTTAAGATATTTATTAGTTAGAATTTCTGGACTCTCTCAAATATTTTTATTTAGCTGAATTTAGTTTTGGATTGTTTTCTATCTAGAAAGTTTCTATCCGTGATAAAGTGGTAATTTATGTGATGTGCAGAACTCCATTTTATAAAAGCCAACACAACTATCATAAGACATTAATTAGGAAATATAATTTGAGTAAAATCTGCTATAGGAAAGAAATATATTTCGTGGAACTGGATCTCACTTTTAGCGACTAGTAGCTTTTAGAAAGAAACCATGTCAAATAGCTCAACAGAGTACTGTATTTTAGGGAGGAAAAAGATTTTCCGAATGGTTGAGTAGTTTTGATTATACTCAGATGTGATATTCAAATTATTTTCCAACTCGTTTGACACAGGTACCAGTTAATCAGAGTGACTCAGTGCTGGAGGATGCGTCCAAGAGATCTCTGTTGTGTTTATGGATGTGTGGGTGGCCTGAGTGATTTGGGGGTTATCCTAGAGGACCTCTGGGGTGGTCGGGGTACGGAGCACTCTGGGGATGTGTGTCAGCAACTGTTTACTAAGAAGGACAGATCTTTCCACTTTAACAACCGTTTTAGTCACACTGGCTAAATATCATGTCTGATTATATGTGATCGGTGGATGCTGCTGGCACTTGTAGGAAGCAGGTTTTTTTGGAGTCCAAATTGCACCTTTTCTAGTGTCTTACATTTTCTTTGAGCCCATTATGGAACTGCTGGTGAATCCTTTTGTCAAGCCAATTGTTATCTCCAACTTAATAAACCATATGTGATAGACTTGCTTAAATGAAGAGCCAGTTTTCTTAGGATGAAATGTATCAGCAAGGTGATGCTAATTTTCATGAAATCATTTCTTTCTTTTCAAAGAGACAGTGTAGCAAAAATAACCTTGTGTGTTACCTGATTCCCTACTCTTTTATAACCAACATTTTTTAGAAAGCCTTATTTTGTTTTTTTTTTTTTTTACTTAATAGTTCTTACCGAATTCCTTATGGAATTTAGTAAATTGAATAATACTGATACTATTTAATGTCCAAAATGCTGTTATATCCACTCTTGCCCTTGATAATGATAAGGAAAAAAATTGCATTTGGAATCATGCCTTTGCTTTTTGTGGTTAACCAGTTTGCTTGTATTCTTGAGTTCATGAATAGATGCATGGTTTTCATTAAGGTAAAGGAAACCTAGCAGGAGATTTTCAACATCATTTGTGACAAAGCAAAATCATGAACATTTTCTATAATAAAAGAAGGGGCATGCAAGATGAAACAGAAAAAATATGACTCAGTTTATGAGTTTTGGTTTCCTAAAGAGTTGCTTGTTGTGCCTGCTGGTAAAATAACTAATACTTTTGTGGCACAAAAGCATTCTGAAGCATTTCATCTAATTTTCTAAAAATCTGTTGAATACAAAAAAATGTGGTGAGAGAGATCTAGGTCTGGTATCTATACAGTTCCACTGAGGGTCATTTAGCTTTTATTCTTATTAAAAACATAGACCCAGACCTATTTATGATTATCTTATTGGCTGCTCACAGAACCTTTAAGATCTTGTGGATAGAGACGTTACACATGCAACACAAGAGATGTCTGTCGGAACAGCGCCCATCTCTGGCCCGGTTTTGTGTGAGCCTCCATATATGCACATTCTTGCTTCTGCTGTTACTTGCATCTTTCCCCTCACTTTCCTGTGGTTCTGGTAACTTGTCTCTTCTGAATCCACTTCTGGGTATCTTGTCTCACTCTTCACATTGAGTTTGTATACTGGTGATGCAGCATAGGATTAAAAGCAGAGGCTTTGTTGTCTTGGAGAACTGTTTGAGAGCACCAGCTCTGCCATGTAGTAGCTCTGTGGCCTTGGGGTAGGGGAGTCTTGATCTTCAAGTTTTAGAAATTATTAAATGGTGGGGTATGTAGAATCTTTAGCACAATGTAAGCACACATTTTATAGTGGTTATTAGTATTTTAGTTATTTTTTTCCCTCATACTTGTATACTCCCTTGGTTGGAGTTGTTACTGATTTCTGACTGCCTTTTCTCTGGCCTTGATGACTTCCTTCCTTCTCTGGGATCTCAGGCTAGTCCAATTTCCCCTCCCTCCCTAACTTAAATATCCCAGTGGGTTCTGGCACATGGAGTTTGTCAGTTTAATGATGACCTGACTATGTTAAAATACACAGTCAATAATAGCATTTGGCCGGGTGCAATGGCTCATACCTGTAATTCTAGCACTTTGAGAGGCCAAGGTGAGAGGATCACTTGGGTGCAGGAGTTCAGGACAAGCCTAGGCAACATAATGAGAACCTGTCTCTGCAAAAAATACAAAAAACATTAGCCTAGTGTGGCGACCTATGCCTGTAGTCTTCTACTCAGGAGGTGGAGGAAGAAGGATTGCCTGAACCTAGGAGGCTGAGGCTGTGGTGAGCTGTAATCTTACCACTGGACTCAGCCTGAGCAGCAGAGTGAAACTCTAACTCAAAATAATAATAGTAATAAATAATAATAATAATAATTATAGCATTTGCTTATTTCTATGTGTTTTGTAGTTAATAAAAGTCTAGTAATTTAGATGATTTTATGCTTTTGGCTATTTTACCTTAGTTAATTCACAGAAAATTTTGATGAACACTTTTCTTCATAAATTTTATCTTCTTATACTTAGTATAATTAAAGTATTACATTTCGTGTGAGTACAGATATGAAGTGAGAAGGGGCATAGTATAGTGGAAACAGCTTTGGTTTTGGAGTCTGTGGCATTTATTGAAAATAACTACTTTTTCAAATAATATTTATAGTAATTATCATTTATTGAAAAGGTATTGCTTCTGTTTGATGCCATGAGTGCAATACGTGGCTTGTAAATCCTATTTAAGAGAGTATATTTTAAATATACAACAATGATTGTCCTTTCTGTCTTTTGGTTTTGTTGTTTCTGGGATAACTGTTGGCCCCTATTTCTTTTGACTTTGGCTTATGGCTACTTGACTATTGGTCTCTTTGCTAGAGTAGTGTAGCTTGAACCAGGAAAAAAAAAATTAAAATTACCAATATTTGCTCCTTACATTCTGTCGTTTGATGGGGAAGTAGACCAAAATTTGTAATTTATATCATCCAGTCACTTCCATTTGTATCCTATATATTCCTTATGATTATAGACATGTGTAATTTACTATATTGTAAATTGTGAATAATCTCCTACCAGATCTGACCCTTCTGAGAAAAAAACTATAAATTCAGGATCCAAATATAAAAACAAAATTAACAGCCACCACAACAAAACCTCTCATTACCTGAAGAGTCTTGCTATAGTTTTCTATGGCTGTTGTAACAAATAACCACCAATTTGTTGGTCTAAAACAATATAAATGTATTAACTTTTAGTTTTGGGAGTCACAAGTCTAAAATTAGTCTCCATGAACTAAAATCAAGGTGTTGGTAGGCTGCATTCATTTTAGGGGTCCTGGGGAAGGATCCATTTCATGCCTTTTCCAGGTTACATTGTTGGCTTGTGGCCTGTCCTTCATCTTCAAAGCCAGCAGTATACCATTATGTTACAGGTTCACAGACTTGGGAATTAGGATGTGGCTGATTCTGGGGTACCATTACTTGGTCTACCACGTCATGGGCATACCGAGCTTGAGTGAGATATTGACAAGATCAAAAGAAAAACAGAAATCTAGTTGAATCACGACTGAAAAGTGCACTTTGATTTGATAGGAGTCTGATTTTCCTGCAGCCCAATCAACATTAATTTTAATCTAAAGTATATGCCGATTCATAGATTTACATGCATTTTGCCTTGAAAAGGCATTAATCCCTGAAGATTTCCTGAGTTTTCAGTGTTTAATCATAGTTCCAGAAGCGGATCTTAATATTTCTTTAATATCCTTATTCTTCTGGTATTTTGGTATTCGTTCAGTGATACTACATCTTAAAACTGTTCAAGCTCTTGGGCATGCAGGTCAAGGATCAAAAATAAAAAGAGTTAATGTAGTGTCGTCCCTGGTTAAATTTTCAGTTGTATGTTTCCTTTCCATTTTTTCCCCCTCATCAAAGCAAATTGGGCTAGTGTGGTAAAGAGGAAGGATTGATAAAGCTTATGGTTCACATGATGTAGATTGTGTTCTGTAGATTATTAAAAGGAAGTTCCTCAAGTGACTAGGCTAATGCCTCACTGGGGAAAAAAATGAAGTTTACTTTAACACTTGACATTGTTTATCCATTTTCATATGTGCTCTGCACATTGTAAGTCTCCAGTAAAATACAGATTCACATCCATTCAAATATAGAATTAAAATGTAAAATGGTGAACATTTAAAAATACTATATGTGTGGTAGGTATCTGTCTCTGAAGAGAACATAATGAAAGACTGTACAGGGCTACTGTTAACTATTATTAAAATTAATAGCACACTTTGTTTTTATTTGTGTTTGAGCAAGATGCTTGCCTGAAATATGATAGGAAATTAGTAAGTTGCATTATAAATACCCTCAGTTGTTTATTTTTTCTTTGATTAATGCTATTGTGCATAATGCCTACTATGTGTGCAATAAAAATATGCTTAAATTTCAGCATAAGTTTAAATTCTAGAATTATTTAAGTCTTTTATTTTGATGACAGCAATATAGAAGAGTATAAAAATAAAAATACTTTCCTCATAATTCTTCTTTCTCCCTGAGCTAACCACAGCTAAAAGATTGGTGTACTTATTTCATCTAAAACTTAATGCATAAACATATTTTTATGTAAATGAAATCATATATTGTTTTATCATCTTTTACCACTTAATCCTATATGGTTTTGAAAAACTAAGGTAACAAAAACTCCAGAGGAAGGAAAGATTCAGGTTTAGTTGATAGAGCTCTGGCTCAGATTTTCTATAGTTCTCTTCACTCTGTTCTTTTCTCTGTATTTACTTGGTTGATTGGCTATCTTGCCCCATCATTACCAGATGGTGGGGGCAATTTCAGGGATGGTATCTACATTCAACTTCATCCATAAGCACAACAATGAGCTGAAATTTCTCATTTTTTAGAGTAAGAACTTTCTCTAGAAACTTCCGGATAAAATTCCTCTCATGTCTATTGTCTCATACCCATTGATAATTTATTTACTGGCAAGAGAAAATGGAACCAGCACAACTGGCTTAGACCATGAGGATGATAAGAGGGAAGGATGCCTCCTAAAATTAGGTTCTTTCATTGGGAGAAAGAAGAGGGTTACACGGGGGGACCCCCCCCAAAACAGAATTATCTTTTGGAGGGTGGGACCCTTGTAGTACAGGCTTCCCCTACTAGATGAGTGTTCCGTGAACCCATCAGCATCAGTCTACCAGCTAGCATTGTTGTGAGAGGCTGTGTTTAGCTTCAGTGACATTTTTTTTGGAGATTCTTTCAGTGTGTTTGCCCATTTCCTTATGGGCGATTTACAAGTGCACCAGCCCACACCACACTGAGTGTTAAGCACTTTTGGACCCAAAACTGCATTACCTCTGTTCCCCACCCTTCCTGTTCACCTGCTCTCAACCCAAAAGATTTTTTTGACCCCTGGATGAAAAAATCCTCAAAGGGATTTTGTTTTGCTGATATGAAAGAGGTGAAACAAAAAATGGCAAGAAGCACTAAAAGGCATCAAAATGGATGAGTTCAAAAATTGTTTTGAGCAGTGGAAAAAGCATCTTGACAGGTGTATTGCATCAAACAGAGAGTACTTTGAAGGTGACTGAAGTTTAAATGTATAAGAGTAAATACACAGTTTTTTGAGGGTTCTCCTCACATGTGTAAATAAATATTGAATGGTTTCTAACATCGTCTGCTATAAGATATAGAGTTAGCATCCTAAAACCTTAATTGGAAATATTTATATTTGGGATCCTCTGGGTTCTTGAGCCAAACTAGGAACCAGCAAGTTAACTCCTTATCTAGGAAAATAAATCAAAGTCTGTGCTCATGTGTCTCCAAAGCGGGAAATAGAAAGTCCATGTTCATTCTCCACCTAATTCATTCATTCAGCGTTCATTCTACAAAAACAAATTGTGTTGCTTTTGTGAATTCCAGGGTTGGGGATACAGGAATAAATAAGAATTCATCCTTGCTCTTAAGAAACTTGCAGTCTAACAGTAAAGAAAGATGCTAAATAATTATAATGTGATGCCAAACATGCTTTGAAAGTGAATAGTTCAAGGAGAATGAAGAGGAAGGATCTAATTACTTACCAAACATGATACCCCTGTACGTTCTTAAAATTAAGAAATCCTTAATGGATTTGTTTATATTGTAGACAGTATGATGCCATTAGCTGTTTATATCTGAAATTGCAATTCTCAGATATCTAGTATAACTTAACATATTTTAAGAGACTAGGTTATATTTACCTTCCTTTTCAGGAACTTCCCTGGTAAAGCACAAATACTGCTTCAAGAATGAGGCTGTAAGTCAATAAATTGACAGATTTATGAATTGATGTGATATTTAGCCAGCCTCTTGTTTAAGGCCTCTGCACGTAAATATATACCTGCCCTTCATCTGCAAAATTGGTGCAGTGATTTAAAGGTGAATGTGATTATAATTTCCTCAAGGGCTGATAACTAAAAATATTCACTGAGCAACAACTATCATTTACATGAATATGAAGATTTGTTTGTGGTTGAAATATGCAGCTTTTATTTGTAGGTACTTTCTGTTTTAGTGTCTTTTTGTTTCTAGAAAGATTAATTTCTACTCAGGAGCTAAGGATACTACAATTTTCTGCATATTTGGTTTCCAGAGACTCTAGCATCAAACTCAATAAGGAGGTCAATTGAATTAGTATGTAATTTAATCACAGTGGCACAGTTAGGCACTGTTTTAGATTATGAATCGTGAATGTATAGATTATTTTATTTGATTAGTGTCATTCAACTTGGACATCTTCCTCAGCTTTCTTTTATGTTTATGATAGAAAAAAATATATTTTATGTAAACAAAGATAGCAAATGAAGGAGTTCGTAAGTTTCTAATCCAATAGTGAGAAACTATTCCAGAATTTACCAGTAATTTAAAGATATTTTGACCCTATTGAATCAACCGTTCTTAATATTGTTCTCTTAAAGTTCTAACTTTATTTTTATTTTTTTATTATTTTTATTTTTTATTTTTAAGTTGGAGTCTCACTCAGTCGCCCAGACTAGAGTGCAGTGGCCACTCCTGGCCACCGCAGCCTCGACCTGCTGGGCTCCGGCGACCCTTCCACCTCAGCCTTCCAAGTAGCTGGAACTACAGGCATGCGCTACCATGCCCGGCTGATTTTTTGATTTGTTGTAGAGATGAGGTCTCGCCTGCTCAGGCGGGTCTCGAACCCACGGGCTCAAGCAATCCACTCACCTCAGCCTCCCAAGGCGCGGGATCACAGGCTGAGCCACTGAGCCCAGCTTTATTTTTTTAAATAAACATTTTAATCTAGTTTGATGGTATATTTCCATCACCACTCTTTAAAAACTGGCACTGTCCATCTGTCCATTACTCCCCCTCCCTGAAAAACAGCAACAAGAAAAACAACAACAGCAAAGATAACTAGCACTCTTTCTTGTTGTGTTTGAGTTTTCTCCAAGGCACTTAATATATTCCAGCATACTGTGTATTCCTGGTCTGTTTATTGACTGCCTATCCCCATTCGAGTGTAAATCCCACGAGGGCTGGGATTTGGTCTGTGTTCTCTTGTTCCACCACTAAAGTCTAAGATGATGCATGTTATATACTAGATCTTTGGTCAGTATTTGTTCACTTGAAGGACAGCAAGACAGAATTTATAGAACAAAAATTAAGGGGCTGAAAAGGACCCAAAATTCTGTTTCTGGCACTATAGTAGCAGTTTGACATATGGTAGAGCTTTTGCCTTTTAAGTGCAACTCTTTTTTTACCTTGCCTCACTATTGTGGGAGAAAAGGAATGTCTCTGGAAGAGAAGTGATAAAATAGCCGTTCAAGTTAGGTCACCATACATCCTCATTTGTCTGGCACAGTCCAGGTTAATATCTGTAGTCACAGCTTAATGACAATTAGTTTCCCCTTTCACTGTCCAAAGTGTCCTAGTCTGGATGAGAAATTATATGGGCATCTCCAGTTATGGTGCCCTTGTGAATTGGATAAAAGTTATAGATCATCTTCACAGAAAAAAATAGATTTTATGCGGACATACAAAATCCTGCGTATAGTCTCTGATATGAAGACTTGAAACAAGTCCATGAACCTCTTTAATAACTGTTGCAGTCGCATGTTCTGAGTTTTACTTGTTTTGCAAGTTATCTCAGAGCTGTGAGAGAAAGACCAGAAGGATCTACATTATTTGAGAATTAGAGTGACCAGATGGAACATTCTAATAGTTAGGATGTGGCTACTGCTTGTAGTACAACCAGTTTACTCTCTTTCTTTTTTTTTTTTTGTTTTTTTTGAGTTAGAGTATCACACTGTCACCCAGGCTGTAGTGCAGTGACATGCTCATGGCCACCACCGTCTCCACCTGCTGGACTCAGGTGATCCTTTTGCCTCAGCCTTCCAAGTAGCTTGAACTACAGGCATGTGCCATCATGCCTGGCTAATTTTTTGATTTATTGTGGAGACGAGGTCTTGCCAAGTTGTTCAGGCTGGTCTTGAACCTCTGAGCTCAGGCAATCCTCTTGCCTCTGCCTCCCAAAGTGTTTGGATTACAGGTGTGAGCCACTGCGTCTGGCGCCAGTTTACTTTCAAGGCCACATGGAACTGTGGAAGAGTTCTTTACTGGAACAGGAAACAGAACTGCCCTTAGACCATTGACAAATCACAAAGAACAGCACACCAGAAGCACACGGACTGGGCTTGCTATTGTATTGCATCGATTTCCATAGTTCTGGGGAAAAAAAAACAAGTCTATGTAAGATGAGAACCTATTGAAAGCTGCATTATTTGACAAAAGAGAAAAGTGTCCCAAATCTCACATAACAATATGGTTGGACTATGCAAAGATAAAGACAAATGAAAGGTGAACAACAGCAGAGACCACAGAAGAAGCAACAGTTAAGCCAATAAAACTTAATACTTCATAAGCTGGAGTTAATTGCATTTGTTCACTCTACTGATATATGATGAGTAACTGTGTTCCAGGCTCTGTGTGGAGTAATTGGTGGGAGAGAGAATGAGAAGCCAAGGGATGCTTCTTTCAGAACAGGACATAAATGGGATTTGTGCATTATAAATATAAGTACTCAATAGATGGTATTTTGGATGGAAGAATATAAGCAAGGTGACAAGGTCAAAGGTAAAAACTAAGATGGTCTCTGCACACTCCTAGCTTGGAGATTTTGTTTTGTCTTGTTTCTAATAGTTTACAGAATGGAAGTATTAGTGTATATAACAATTCTGTTTACATAGAAGTATTAGTGTATATAACAATTCTGATTACATGTAAGGAAATTTATTATATTATTTATTAATTTATGAGGTCTAGGCTCTATACCTCTAGAATGAATGGAATTACATAGATATTTAAATTTGGTAGATTTGTATGCAGTTGTCCCATAAGGATTTTTTTTTTAGTTCCTCTGGAAACTCTATTCAAGCATTGATAAAGAAGAAATATATGAACCTAGGGGAATCCAGCCAATAACTGAATCACTCTCCTGGTGTTTTGTCAAAGGGTACCTTGATTATGGCTTCTTAGAGCCAGATCTTTAACTTTCCTGTAACTGTTACACTCTGTCCCTCAAACAGACTGTTCCTGATTTAATTGTTGTCATGTGACCCTTGTTCTTATGAAGGAATTTAAAGATGTCTTTCTCTATTTATAGCCTTAATTATTCTTCATACTATTTGTTCTCTATGCAAACTGTACTCATTCCCCAAATATGCTCCAAAGTTTTCAGGGCTATGTTCTCATATTCTCGTTACACTAGTTCATCCACCAAGTATTCTGAGCTTCTTAAGAGGTTACCCCATCCTCCTCTGCTTGCATCCAAGGAGACGTTTTCCTTGAACCCTTTCATGGTCCTCCCAGCTAGAAGTAATATTTCTACTCACAGAGTCCCTTGTCACTCGGTTTTTAAGTTTTCTTATTTTTTTCTATCATTCTGTATTTTACAATGATTTTTGATCACTTCACTACACTTCACTGTCTGACAGAGCAAAACCTGGTGTCTTAAAAAAAAGATGACCTGTTATGTAATATATACATTTTATTTGCATTAGACTATTTTTAATGTCTGAAAAGGTTTTTATTATTTTTTAGAGCAGTTTTACCAAAAATTAGTTGGGAAGTACAGACTTCCCACAAACTCTCCCTACCACTCCTGCTTTCTCTCTTACTGACATCTTGCATCTTGTCTTTTCATGGCTTGGTAGCTTATTTATTCATATCACTGGATAATATTCTACTGTATGGATGTACCAGTTTGTTTATTCATTCTCTAATTGAAGTACATCTTGGTTGCTTTCAAGTTTTGGCTATTAAGATTGAAGCTGCTATAAACTCATGTGCAGATTTTTGTGGGACATAAGTTTTCAACTCCTTTGAGTAAATACCAAGCAGGTTTGACCAGATGCTGGATCACACAGTAAGAATATGTTTGGTTTGGTACAAAACTGCCAAATTATCTTTCAAAATGCTACACTATGTTGCATTCCAGGTAGCAATGAATGAGAATTCTTATTGTTATACATTCTTGCCAGCATTTGATGATGCCACGCTTGGATTTTGGCTGTTCTAACAGGTATAATTGGTATCTCATTGTTATTTTAACTTGCAATTTCCTGATGCCATATGATGTGGTGCATCTTTTCGTGTGGTTATTTACCATCTGTATATCTTCTTTGGTGAAGCGTCTGTTCAGACATTTTGCCCAGTTTTAAATTGGGTTGTTTGTTTTCTTATTGTTGAGTTGTAAGAGTTCTTTATCGTATATTCTGGATAGCAGTTCTTTATCAAATATGTGTTTTGAAGATATTTTCTCCCAATTGTGGCTAATCTTTTAATTCAGTTAACAGTGTCTTTCTTTTGTTTTTGTTTTTTTTTGGGTTGGAGTCTCACCCGGTCACCCAGACTGGAGTGCAGTGGCAGCTCCCGGCCACTGCAGCCTCGCCTGCTGGGCTCCGGTGATCCTTCCGCCTCAGCCTTCTGAGTAGCCGGAATTACAGGCGTGCGCTACCACGCCTGGCTGATTTTTTAATTTTTATTGTAGAGATGAAGTCTTGCTGCCCAGGCGGGTCTTGAACTCGCAGGCTCAGGCAATCCACTCACCTCAGCCTCCCAAAGGCGCGGGATTACAGGCTGAGCCACCGAGCCCGGCAACAGTGTCTTTCATAGAGCAGAAATTTTTAGCTTTAAGAAACCTAACCTATCAATCTTTCTTTCATGGATTGTGCTTTCGGTATTGGATCTAAGAAGTCATGCCAAACCCAAGGTCACTTAGGTTTTCTCCTATGTTATCTCTTACAAGTTTTATTGTTTTCTTTGTTACATTTAGGTCTATGATCCGTTTCAGCTAATTTTTTTAAGGGCTTAAGGTCAGTATCTTTATTTATTTGTTTGTTTGTTTGTTTTTACATGAGGATGTCCAATTGCTCCAGCACTCTTTATTGAAAGGTCTTCCTTTTTCATTGTGTTGCCTTTGTTCCTTCTTCAAAGATCAGTTGAATATATTTATGTGAGTGTGTTTTTTGGATGCTGTATTCTGTTTCATTGCCCTGTTTGTCTGTTCTTTAGCCAAGCTCACACTGTCTTGATTACTGTAGTTTTATAGTAAGTCTTGAAGTTGCATAGTATCATTTCTCTGATTTTGTTATTCTCCAGTGTTGGGTTGATTATTCTGGGTCTTTTGCCTCCCTATATAAATTTGAGAATCAGTCTGTCAATATTGTTAATGTAACATGCTGGGATTGCATTAAACTGTTAGATTTTTTTAAAATAAAAATTTCCTGTATTCCTCTCTGCACACACCAGATTTTCATACTAAATAGATCTGGAATTTGTTTAAGATTTGATTATTATTATCTGTAGTAGATCTAGCTGGAGTTTATTTAAGATTAGCATTTGAGTTTTTTTCCCAATAGCTAAGCAAAAGTGTCATCATTATTCATGACTGACAATTCCCTTCCTTATATTTATTGTGATGATTTTTTAATCATACATTAAATTCAAACACATTCACAGATGTGGTACTCTAAGGTAAATATTCTGTAACAAAGTCTGTTTATTATTGTGTCTAACAACACTGATTTAATCATTATATCTTATAAATGTTTTAATATTTATTAAGGCTAGTCTTACCTCGTTGCTTACCCCCACCCTCAAATTGTTCATAGTCTTCTTGACTGTTTATCTCCCAGACAAAATTACTTGTGGTATTTAACTTAATAATTCTGATAAGTAGCCTCCATGGAAGAGACTTACTATATTATTTACTTAGCACCCATCCACTTGGTTAACATTAGGTTTATGCAGGAGTCATTTTAAGATATTCTGTGCTTAGAGAAAGGAGATATTGGTAATTTGAGTCAGAAAATGTTGTATATCCTCAGAATTTGAACAAATTCAGAAAGCATTTAAATAGTATTATAGGAACTGTTTCTATTCTAAAGTAGGAATAATTTAGCAAGCAGTAGCTCTTAGTTCTTTATTACCCAGTTTACATTTTTTCTTTAAAAATTTCCAATTTTAAACTTCCCAATAAAGACTCTAAAACTTTTCCTTGAATTAAGTATATTAAGTAAAAAATTAGTGTGTGAGATTGCTGATTTCACTGTATTGTGTAAGTCAGCCTCATTGTCTTACAGATCTTAAAAAAATGAGGGTTCTGCCTGATTAATACAAAAGCAGAGTAAAGTCAGGACTTTGGGCTCAAGCATTCTTCAGTGAATTACTGGACTTACTTTTGTGAATTCATTTGTTTAATTAAATTTGTGGTAAATTTCTCAAACTGATGACAGAAAGAACTTTGTGGTCTCATGCAAAGTACAAATTACATGTAATATTGCAGTATGGAGAGATGCTTTTCTTCTTATTTATAGTTTTCCCAACATTAATGCAATGTCTATTTGTCCCCATTTAATACTTTTTATTTTCCATTTTAAAATTACTTGGTCTGTTGCAGGGAGCATATAGGTAGATACCTCAGTTTGAGATCCAGTGAATCTGTGATTCTGTTATTTGTAAACATGCATACAAAGAAAAGAAAAAGAGAAAGGAAAAGAAAAAAATTACTGCTAACTAATGAGGCTAATAGTTATAGGAAAGAAAGATAGTATAAGAGTACCAAACATAATATCTAGGAATAAATATTGTTTTTTACCTTTCAACTTAGAAGGGATAGACTTATAGCATGTTGAAATATAATTGACCTCTCTAAATGCTAATGTTCTAATAATAGTACATAATGTGAATTTCATTTAAATCTTTGTTAAATGGCAGTTTGGCCACATATTTCACAGTCGTGTTCACCAAGGAATCTGTATATCATATATATGGTTTTTTGGGGGAAGAAAACATCTAGTCCAAATGTAGTTTTAATTTGTTTTGAATCTTTTATTGTTGAATCTTTTATTTATTGAAAGATTTAGAGACAAAATTTTATAGTTCAATTTCCAGGTTGCAGTAGACCAATATACAAGCTACGGGGAAAGCAAAAACAAAAACCTCCCCAAAACTAGGAGTTTTAAAATAATTAAATTAAAAGTTATTTAGTTGCAAAAGAAATATGTTTGAAGATATTAGAAACTTCAGAGGTAGCTAGGACTGGAAGGGACCGAAATCCCAGAGAGAAGAGAAGTGTATTCAGGCGGGTCTAACATTGTATATACCATTTTTTTTTCTTTTGGGGCATTTGCTGAGTATTAACAGGACCAGAGATTAAGGCATAAGAGGCTGCAAAGTTTATGTAATCTCAGGCCTGCCAAGGTAGGCGGATTTTGAGGAAACAAGATCTTGGAGGAAAGGATGACAGAGAAACCTAAGTCTTGTGCTCTGAAAAGGTTTCCACACTTAAGACCTTTTTTTGTTCTTAAACTGTGCTGGGAGACAAGCTAAAAAAAAGCTTAAGCAGAAAGCAGTTGAAAAGCTCAGCAGTGTAGTAATATGTGACTAAATACTGATATATGAAATAATGCCATATCTTGTGGGGTCTAATTTTGTGCTGGGGAGACAAAAAATTGTCTTTCAGTGGTTGTTAAGGATTAGGGGCTCTGGTAGTCATTCTGAGCTCTCAGAACCCCTGGAAATGTTACTCACTAGGAGAGGGTGTCAACTAGAAGTAGGCTGAGTCTTAATAAGTCTGAAATTCAGTCTTCAGTCTATTCAACCCAAAATGGATTGGTCTACCCATTATCTAGGTGCCAGTTATAAGCTATATCCTCACTAGGGAAAGAAACATCATCCAGCTTGTATACAAATTTTAACACATACTATCTGATGTATAGTTAAAAATGTTATTAGCCATGTAAATAATCAAGAGGGGGGAAAAACCTGACAATAGAAATAGACCCCTCAGATCCAGATATCGGGATTATTGGTCATAGGCCTTAAAGTAATTGTGGGATCTACAATGACAAATCAAATAGACATTTGAATACGGAAAAACACAATAAGTTAAAACTCAGTAGATTAGTCTAATAGCAACTGGGACACTGTCAAAGAAGGGATTCATGAATTGAAAAATAGAACTGTTGAAACTATCCAGACTGACACGTACAGAGAACAGAACATGGAAAATAACGATAAAAAATTGTAAGAGATGCATTAGATCTAATAACAAAGTCTAACTTACAAGTAGTTGGATTCTTAAACTGTGATGGAAGCAGTACTTGAAGATATAGTAGTATATAATTTTTCAAAATTACTGAACATATTAATTTACAGGTTCAAGAAGCACTATCAATCAATCCTAAGAAAGACGAGTAAATACAAAACCATACTCTGGTGTACCACAGTAAAACTGCTGAAAACCAGAAAAAGAAAAAAGCTAAAAAGCCATAATCAGACTAATTCTGACAACACAACAGAAAAATAAGAGAAGACAAAGTCGTGATACCTTTAATGTTGTGTGGAAAAATAATCATTAACTCTATGTTCTAGCCAGATAAAATAGTCTTCAAAAGTGAAGGATAAAGAACTGTATCTTTAAATATGTGACGATGTTAATTAAAGACATTTCTAGACAAACAAAAACTGATACAATTTAGAGATAGGAGATGAAATTCTCCTGGCAGAAGGAAATTGGAACTAGTTTGAAAAAAGTGAATGCAGGAAGGAAAGAAGATTAAGAATAAAAATGCGAAAAAAAAGAGTGAAGATGTGACCAAATAGAAACTAATGCTGTTTTTTCAAAATAATCTTTTTCCTGCCTCATGGGGTTTAAAATACATGTGCAGTTAAAATGCACAATAATTGTAACACAAAAGGTGGACGTATACAATTGTTAAACATGTTCTAAGATCCTAGCCTTTTCTGGAGCATGGTTCAGTTACTAATTTGTATCAGATTATTAAATGTTATAGATGAATATGCAATCTCTAGTATTAATTTTAAAATAATAAAATATAAACAACAACCTGCTAGTGGTAAATGGAATATCAAAATATTTGGCTAATGTAAAAGAAGGAAGAAAGGAGAGAAAAGAAATAAGAATATATAGGACTGAAGCTGTCATAAATTTGATTATGTTGATAGTTCACAGCTATAAGCATACTAAAAAACATCAAAAGTATGTGCTCTGAGTAGATGAACTTTATAATATGTAAGTTATATTTTAATAAAACTATTTCAAAAGAATATGAGATGCATAGAATACAAATAATAGGATGATACATATAAAGTCATACTTCAGTGTAAATGAAATAAGTACTCCAATTAAAATTTGTGGATTATCAGCCTTGATTAAACAGCAATAGCAATTACATGCTGTTTACCAGAGATGTACTTTAAGACTATATTACAGAGAGTAAAATTTATAGGATGGCAAATTTGTATATATGACAAAGCTGAATCAAAAGAAAGCTTCCATAGTTATCTTAGTAGCTGAGAAAGAATTTAGGGCAATGAGTATTGCTAGAAATAAAGATGTACATTTCAGCCAGGCATGGTGGCTCACCCCTATAATCCCAGCACTTTTGAAGGTCAAGGCCGTAGGATCACTTGAAGCCAGGAGTTTGAGACTAGCATGGGAAACATTGTTTGGATCAAAGACCCAATTTCAAGGTTCAATTTGCTCATTTAGTAGCTTTGTGACATTTTATTCTGTTGTGAAAGATTTATAAATAATATATGTCATTTGTTTTATCATATGTAAAGTGAAGACTATGTGATTATATATAAGGTATGTAGATTAAAACCTGACACATAGTAACTACTTAATATGTGACCTGTACATTAAATAGCAATAATAGAATTCTGTAGCTTAAACAGTAGAGTTAAGAAATTTGAGAGACAAGCAAACATTTTCCTAAGGTTAAGGAAGTTCATGGTATTTTTTTTGCTCTAAATTTGTAATGAAAATGTAGATACAAAAATAGAGCTGTCATGTGACTTATCTTCCTTTCATATGATGATATAATTTAGAATTAATTACTTTTGTATTGGACTCTTAACCTATGTTCACTCTGCTGAATTAATTTGACTATTGTTTCTCTTAAGGGGAATTTTGGTCTTATTTAGAAAATGAAATTAACATTTTTCATTAGTGTTAATATGATAGAATATTTAATGTAATTTCCTACAGGTATTAAAATATCTATTTTCTCTAAGTTAATAGAATTAATTAATATATATATTTTTAAATCCCACATACTTGGTTAAGTTACTGAAAAAAATTTTCATTTGTCTTGCATGTTTTATGGGTTTGGTAATTGCTTAAATTCTAAAATTGGTCAAGTGTATTGTGAATTTTCTATTTCCTTTTCTTGATTAACTCCATATCAATCAATCTCCTATCCACTGTTTGCAGAAACTTAATTAAATGATTCTTGTTAATACAAATAAGAGACATGTCATGAAATCATTCTGCATTGCTTATACATAACTTTATTGTACGCTAGTTCGTCTTTTAACATTATGGACCGTTTGTCTTGTCTTGTGTGTCTAGCCATAATTCACTCCTAGCATACCAGCGCATGCTGTTGCTAAGTCTTTTTTTTTGGTTATTTGGATATTCAGTATGTTATATTATTGCTACTAATTCTTGCTATTTGAGGAACTGTGTTTCTTTTTTGTAATATAGATAATTAAAGAGTTTTTATTACTGATACTAGTAACTTTGAGCCTTGGATACCAGTTCTGTCTTTTGGAAAAATCCAACAACACTTTATCTTTGCACTGTTGTGTGTGTGTGTGTGTGTGTGTGTGTGTGTGTGTAACATTTGGAAGTGAACTTGATTATGCATAATATAATAACTTTGATAATCATTGATATCATTAAAATCTGGCACATTATGTTTTCCTGATAAACATGAAAAGAAAATCATTTCGGATTTTTCTTGGAAGGTAATAAATGTAAGAATCTGTCCATTTGGAGTGGGAAAGTACATGATAACTGTGCTATGCCTCAGAATGTAAAGAAATAGACGTCACTCTAATAGGTTAATGTTTAAAATGAGAACTTGAACTTTATACAATAGTGAAATATCTTTAAAAATTGATAGTGAAAATAAAGCCTTTTCCATTCACTAAAGTGTTCTTTTTTCAGTAGTTTTTTTTTAAAAATGCAAAGAAGTAGAGTATAGGTTTAGAACAGATTTTTCTGAAGACTAAACAATTTAGTAAAGAAGCCAAATTGTTTGAAGTAACCTATTGAATTTACCAGGGCTTCAAAAAAAAACTCCACCTATATATTTAGGTTGATATTTCAATATCACTTTATAACATTAAAAAACATTACTCTCTATGTTGAATTTTATGCACATTACCTTCTAAGACCTTGCATACAAGGCATGGAGATTCTTAGCTACAGCCCAAGATTTCTGCCTAAGTAGCATTAGCTTTTTACCTGATTAATGAATTTGCTTAGGACAAAAATTACAAATAAATATAAATGTATGAAAGGTCTAAAGCAAACCTGAATTCTCACAAGACACTAATAATACATTCTAAAGAAGTGTATGAGTTATGGAAACTTACCTTTGAGACTGAGCATGTCTGTGAACGCTGACACTCTTTTATTCTGACTCTTTTGCTGAGAATCCTAGAACAGTGTAGAACACAGCCTTTTTTAGCATATGGCTTTTTTGTTTGTTCTATTTACAATGTGCATATAAGTATATTTATTTATTTTTTAAAGAGTCACTAATGATTATGAGACTAACATTCAGTAATACATACAACTTTTAAAAAATAGTTTAATTGCCATATAATTTCAGAATTATTTGGCAAGGCATGTATTTATATTGTGAAATTTTATGATTTGCTAGAAAGATTGGGGTAAGGAATGTTTTACTGTAAATATCTTAAGAGAAATTGCATTTAGATGTCATGACCCTAAATTGATCTTTTTAGTTAAGTAGATTTTTATAGTTAGAGGAGAATAATAGTTCCTAAATCAGGAGCCCTATTGCATTTGAGAATTAGGTAAATGTTCATGTTTGCTTTTGAATATATTGGATTATTGTTATTTCAGGTATCTGCTGCGTTTCCAGCCTAATGGCTTTTGAAGTTCTGATTGCTGAATTAATTGAGGTTTTTTGTTGTTGTTGTTTGGTGAGATTAAATATTATTAATTAAACGTTTGAATACTGTTTCTTATTCGTTAGAAATGGAAGTAGATTTTGGTACAAGTACTACATTTCAATGGATTTAGATGATAGTAATTGAAACATTGCTAGGTATTTGTTTGTTTGTTATTTATTTTGGCTTTTTCCTTCCACAGCAAGTTGATGTGGAAAAATGGGTATGTGTTTCCATGTCTTTGCAAAGAATCTGTGATCTAAAAGTGCATGTTTGCTGTTGCCTCTAATCTTTTTATTTTGCTTCCTAGTGTGGCTTGTACTGTTAGTGTTCAAATTAACTGCTCTATTGTAATGAACACATATTTTATAGGTCTCCAGTTAGAACCTTATGTTTCTGGTTTTGCTTCATCTGAAATGGTGCATATTAAAATACACTCCATTGCTAGAACTCTATAGTTTTTATATAATTGGCCTTGTAGTAGTGATATGCTTCTGCCAACAAGAAGACTTTGTATTATCCCTACTGTACGTTTTTTGCCAAAAACCTTGCCTGTTTAATTTTAAAACCCCACTGCTTAGCCCTTATATTTTTCCATGTACTACAGAAGAAAGCAATTATATTTATTTATGTAATATTTTAAAACGAAGGTGAATGACTGTATCATGTAGAAAAGTACAGCCCCAGGATTCTGCAGGCTAAGTTTGAGGGCCACTTTGTCACAAGTTATGTAATACAAAGTATTTTATTACCTTTGGTCTCAGTTTCTTCATCTGTTAGGGGCAAAGAAAGAAAGAAAAAAGGAGAGAGAGAGGGAATCTGCCAGTTCTTTTCTGTCCTTAATACCCCAGGGTTCTGAATGGAAATTAAGAGTCTCACCAAGATATTATATCCCTCCTCAACGTTTTTTTCCCCAAGAGTGCAAATCGGTTGAGGCTTTTCACTGTTAAAATGTTTTGTTTTAATTGGATCTGCGATTTAATATGATAAATCATTTAAGATTGACTTAACGAATGGGTCATTGGTTGCAGCATCATTATTTTTCCTGGTCTTGGGAATTCAATTCTCTTGATACAATATTTTGAGAATTTTGCTATCTCTTCAGTAGCCATTCAGAAGTAACATTTCCCAAACAATTACATGCCCATCTGGATTTTTGTGATTCTTTGATTCTTTTTCACTTCTTTCAGCCCTTTGTAGACAAGGAAACTTTTGTTTTTTTCAATTTGCCATTTCCATGATGGTAACATCCATATGGATCTTTGAGAACTACTATTTTTATATTCTATTTCTGGGAACAACTTAAATTCATCACGTATCTCTTTATGACTAGACCATTAATACTACTTTTGTTCAACTATTTGATTTAAAAATTTCATACCTTCCTTTGTGCCTATAGTTAAGATTCTGATCCAAGCTCCACGTTTTTCTCATCTTGGTAAGGAAATCTGCTTCTTTCTCAGAACAAGGATGGCACCCCTTTGTCTCTCACTCTTCTGATTATCAACATCCTAAAACACATCCTCTGTCTTTTTCCATCTTTGCTTTCCTTCACTTGCGCTGTGATACTTCTGTGCTACATCCAGATGGATATTTCTTGGCCAACCACTCAAGCTGCTTTTCATTTTCTGGTTGGGAATAGCAAGAATATGTAAATAAATAAAATCACCTCTTCACCATGGTCTCAAAGTGTTCCCATTGGTTCCTCTGTGCATGTGATTACTCTTGAGCCACTTCACTGTGCCACTTTTCTCTCGTATTTCCATAACCACGTCTCAACTCAACATTTATTTTTATTATGTTTATTTGTAAATCTTTACCCGTAGACATTGCTTTCTCATTCTGAGAAAATATCTCAGATGTTTTCCAAACTGAGAATCAAGAGACTTGGCTTTGCCAGTCAGGGACTGACTTTATCAGCTCATGTAGGCTCACTGTAGGCCATAATCTCCTTGTCTGGAGAGTAAGAATCTGGGTGGCTCCTTTCTTGTTCTCAGATGATCCTATTATGTTAATGTTAAAGCACATGTAGAAGCCATATAATGGAAAGATTCTGCTGGATTTGCTTCACTGATGATCATGATGTGTTTTTGTCTCAATTAATTTCAGACTTGTGCTCTCTCTTTCTTTGAAGTCTTGTATAGTTCACATCTTAGGCTTTGGCCATGAGAAGTTTGAAATTCCAAGCAGACAGCAGACACACTCACTGTTGTCCTGTTTGTAGGGCCTGTCAATACATTATTTATTTATTTATTCACTTTAAAAAAAAAAGTTTGAAATTCCCCGTAACACGTATACCTCGAAAGGGCAACAGAAATTACTCTAACCCCCTGCCCACCTTGCTTGGGACTGTTCACTCTGCTCTGTGGGGCTCATTCTCCTCTGTCCCTTTCTTGCATTCAGAGAGCGAAACACCCCACAGTCATCTTAAGTCATACAAATCTCATTTCAGTAACTAAAATGCTCAAGCCTGTGTAATAGGCGAACTTGAACTTAATTCAAGTTAACTTGTGTGGGGTAGCTTAGGCGGCTCCAGGGAGAAGGCCTGGAAAGAAAGGAACGTGGAAGCTGTTTCTCCCTCACCTTGCTGGATTCCTCATGCCCTGCTTGGTGTCTAGAGCTTCTGCCCCTCTCAGATGCTATGGGAAGAGAAAGGTTGGCAGGAAGGCTCTTCTTTGGTCATAATGTCATTAACCGGGCTTGCCAGGTGTCTAAAGCTGACTTCTTCTCTGGGCACTGGTGGCTGTCTTTGGGGAGCTCCCATTCCCAGAAATCTCTGACACAAGATTCTCTTACTGCGGCCAAATGAATCTCCTCCAGGTGTCAGTGACAATTACTTCCTCTTCCTGTGAGCCCTTGACAGCCTCTGACACAAGCCTAGGCTGACTATCTAGTGCGCTGGCTGTCTAGTGCGACCCTACTTGCTTGTTGGCATTGCAGTCACTGCCCAGTTGCAGCCTTCTAGTGGCTTCAGTCAGCCTCTTGCCTCTTAGTCTCTAGGTAGGGTTAGACACCATCTACAGTGTCCCATCTCCCAGGGCCAGAGGTATTCTTGAAGCTAAACTTCCTAGATTTGAAGTGAGCACAAGCTTGGGAGATAGGCAGGACTCCAGACTTACCTGCACCTTTCTCTAAGGACTGGTTTCTTTGTTCTCCAGCCTCTTCTGACAGATTGGAGGTGGTTGGTCGGTTGACCAGCTAAGGGCAGCTAACAGGTTTGTAGCCACCCCCTTTGGCATACCTGCTAGGTGGTGTAACAATGTGTTTTGGAACATGGCAGTACAGATGCTCCCTCCACTTACCATGGGGCTGCATCCTGATAAACCCATTGGAAGTTGAAAAGATCATAATTCAAAAATGTATTTAATACACCTAACCTACAGGACATCATAGCTCAGCCTGTTCTATCTTATATGTGCTCAGAACACTTACATTAATTAGCCAACAATTGGGCACAATCATATAGCACAAAGACTATTTTATAATGAAGTATTTAATAGCTCACGTAATTTATTGACTGCTACACTGAAAGGGAAAACCAAATGGTTGTATGAGTACTCAAGGTATGGTTTCTACTGAACCGGTTTCTTCTTCACACCATTGTAAAGTTGGAAAATCATAAATAGAACCATAGTCAAGTGGGAAACCTTCTGCACTTGCCATTGTTTGTTCTGAGGTGTCCTATGTAACATCTGTTGTATTGCTTGTCTAGAGTGTATTTAACAACAGCAGGTTAAGACCTTTAGGAGGCTTATAAAACTTAAATGTATATGAAAATTAAAATGACTTCTTTATAACTTTTCCAATGACATAATTCTGGATAGCTTTATCAGAGGTCCCTCCCTGCTTCCCAGCTCTTTTTCTTCTTTCATCTTCTTTCCTCTCTCCCCTCATCAGTGTCTCTTTGAGCATCTGTGCAACTTTTTAATCTTAAATCTATTGAGTTATCAAATGCTGCTTTTCACATTTTTTTTTTTTGGAGTCGGAGTCTCACTCTGTCACCCAGACTGGAGTGCAGTGGCCGCTCCCGGCCACCACACCCTAGACCTGCTGGGCTCCGGTGATCCTTCCGCCTCAGCCTTCCGAGTAGCCAGAATTACAGGCATGCACTACCACGCCCGACTGATTTTTTGATTTATTGTGGAGATGAGGTCTCGTTGCCCAGGTGAGTCTCGAACCCGCGGGCTCAGGCAATCCACTCACCTCAGCCTCCCAAAGGCGCGGGATTACAGACTGAGCCACCGAGCCCGGCTACTTTTCACACGTTAAAAGAGAGCAAACATTTTGATTCCAGGATAAAAAAGTAATTCCTAAGTACTTCCATCTCCTCCACGCCCAGCTCTCCCTAACCCATGGCATTGGCTTTCAATGTGGAGGCCATACTTGACGTCATGGGTGAAGGTGACAGCAATAAAAGGATGGAAGCATTGTCTGTAGACCAAATGATGTCTTATAATAAGCTTTGAAAAAAATGTTGGCACTGTTGTAATTGTTAAAATACAAAATCATTTCAGATGTTCATAACTCAATAATTGAAAAAATTATGCATTTTCACACACAAGTACTATTATGTGAAGGTCTGTGAAACACTTTCACTCTATCAAGGTTCATTTATGTTTGAAATGGTTTTAATTATATATATAATCTTCTTTATTATGATATAGACAATTTTTATATGTATGTGGTAGTCTGAATTCAGGGTGGGCTTTACATGTCTTCAAGGCATTGCGGTCCATTTTTCTTATGTAGAAATCAATTTATTTTGGGTTTAGAGAAATTCCCTGCTGAGTCAAGCTGGGAAAAGAAAAAACTCAGATAGTCCTTCTACTTCATGTTTTAGGTATTCATGCAGTTCTGTGCTTTATAAACACATGTCACAGAGATAAACTGTGAAGACTTAGAGAAGCTTATCACAATCATGTATTTTTCCTTTACTGTTCTTCTACATATGTAGTGTCAAATCTATTTCAAAGGAAAGGACAACTTGTTTAGATACTGTCTGTACAGAGTTGTTGATAGGTTGAAAAAGACAGCAGTTGCTACAAATCTGTCAAAAGATGCATTTTTTTTAGACATATCTGCATACTCTTCCCATAGCTAGATGCCAGTGATGGTCATTAACACAAGTGACATGAACATTTCTATGAGAAGTGTCACCATGTGTATAATTACTCTGTCATGGGCTGATAGTGGAGCCCCTTTCAGATGTTTTCTAGACCGGCAATCAAATGTCTGTCTCATTGGAGCAGTCTTAGATATTTTCAGTGGGGAAACCTTAGAAAGTTAAGCTTTTCCATAGGGTAATTTTTATCATAGGAGTGATAGTTGAGGTTTTTCACAAATACATATTCACATGTGCTATTAGACAGTATGTATTGATAATTGTTGGAACCTTCATTAACTAAATATATTTTCCTATAAACCTAAGCCTTTGGTGGTGAGATAACTTTTTCCTTTTTTTAGCACAAGTGAGTAGTTCTATTAAGCAAAGAATAGTACACTCTCAAGAAGGGAGAGCGGGTAGAAACCTTCCCTTTCTTTACATAATGAAGTTTACCAGATATTTCTTCACAAAGGAGAGGTTACCAGTTGGAGTCTTATGAAGACTACTAGCATTTTGATACATGGAGAAGGAAAAAATGGCCAAAAAAAGAAGAGAGAGAAAGATTTAATTTTAGGGGACATTTTACCTCCTTAATGGAAACTTCATACCAGAAGGACTTCTGAGTCTAAATTTTACCCTACTGTCTCAGATTGTTGCATTTGATAATTATTTTAATGACAAGCCCCCTCCCGTGTTTGTTGCTAGTTTCTTATTTATATAATTTTTGAGGAAACATTTTAATAAAAGTTGTTTTAAAAGTTCTAAGATAGGTCCTTAGAGCTGTTAATTTTTAAAAATATGTTTTCATTTTACTAAGCTAAAATAGCAAAGGAAACATTTTAATAAAAGTTGTTTTAAAAGTTCTAAGATAGGTCCTTAGAATTGTTAATTTTTAAAAATCTGTTTTCGTTTTACTAAGCTGAAATAGCAGTTAAAGAAAATCTAGGTTGAACTGAAAGGCATAATTATATGTTAGAAGTTTTCTACGCCACCTAGATTACTGTTTCTTTCTTGGTACCTGTAATAGATTAGATGTACTTTTATGCATTCTCTTGTCCATATTTTTAACAATTTTCAGTATAAGATATTGCTATTTGTTTTTCTACTCGTAATCATTTGCATTTGTTGAGAAAATCCTTTAGTTCTTTACTACATCGAGTGACTTAAACTTGTAGACCAAAGACAGTTCTGGTGCTTTTTGTTTGTCCATTTGGCATGCACAGCCATTTGTGTTAAAATATAAGGATAGGAATTTCTCTTCCTGGTTTTCATGTTAATGTAGCAAGTGCTCTAAGTTCTTGCTCATATTTGAACTTTGCCTGGCCGGTCAATTCTGAAATAATCTAACCCCGGGCCACTTGCAGTTTTGCCCTACAGAACTAAAATTCCCCCCTTTTGTATTTCTGTGCAAATTGATCATCATCTACAAAAATTCTTGTAAGGCAAAAAGCAACTTGGAATCCATGCCGTGTGCCTTTACAATAATTTCCCTTGTTATCATCTCTTACTCTGTTCTGTCTAATGAGATTTACTTCTTGTCTGATGACATTTTCATGAGTAAAATAAGTCAGATAACCTATTTCTTTGTTAAACTTGTTGTAAGTCTAAAAAATATATCCTCCACGCCTGAAGAGGCTACTTTCTTCAGTACGTATCTTCGTGTGTGGGTTTCTTTTTTTCCTTTCCATCATGTCAGACTTTAAAGTGTTTTTAGTTGTTCTTTTTTTGTTTGTTGCTTTTTATCATACGTAAGCAATGTTTATGTTGAGATTAAAATGATATATTCATCCTTTTTGTTTTAATGAATTTTGCTTTCTTCTTTGCCTTTGAATGATCCCTTTTGAATATCTCATGATGCTATAGCATAATTTTGATAGTCTAGCAATAGAGCTAAACTAAGCAATGCATGATTTGTACAAAAAGTTAATGCCAATAATGCCACTGATACCACAAAAAATCTTTTATATTCTTATTTTTTTGAAAATAATATATGTCTATTACATCTCCTGTTTTTTCTCATTCTACAGATGGATATTTTAGCATTTGTTGATTTGCAGTATTCATTCTATTTTGTTGTAAATAAAGATTATTCTCTCCTGTGTCTTATTCTTCTTGTAGTCCAATACAACTTACAAATTCTGAATAGCAGGCCTAAGCATATCTACTGACCACTCTTTTTTTCTGTCTACTACAATTTTAGAGTAGTTCAACTTAGATAACTGACAAAATTAGGCCAACAACTTTTTTTAAAGAAAAACCCCCAAACTCAGCTAAATTAAATGAATCTCAGGAAGAGAGTATTTATTATAAACCATGGGCTATGACAAAATATTACATTTTTATATTTCTTTAAATTAAGGTTTAAAAATGATTTTGCCGAATTTTTAAATTTAGTGACATCACTATCATTAGTGAACCACAGATGGGCATATAATTGGTCAGTTTCAACATGGAAAATAAAATTTCTGATATCATTTTTCATTAATATCCATTGTAACATTGTAACTAAACAGCCTGTATTTTCTAAGCCAAGAATAAAAGGTTCTTTATAATTTTTCTTTCAAATTGTAATATTGAAAATGAAAAGAATCAGTCTCAATGGAACTTACATTTAGTAATACACATATTGCTATGTAAGTGTGCTTCAGGGCAAAACTAATTCACAAATATATTAGGATACTTTCCCTTGCTGTTTTCTTTAAAACAAATGTGTCTGTGCTTGTCTTTTCTCTGTAGGAGTTAGACGTGCTCCCAATAACTAAATTCAGCCTTAAGTTTGGAAATACATTGTTTTTCCTTCTTAGTTTTTTTTTCCTTTCATTTGTGCCCTTCATTTAGGAATAAGAAGTCTAAGAAACTTTAGGAGTCTAAAGAAAAATTAAGTAACATATATATATACACGCATATATATATGTATTACACAGGCAGACACACATACATGCAAACATTATGTTTTGAAGAAGAAAAAATAGCTATTATACATGAAAGGACACATTCATGTATATTATTATACATGAAAGGACACATTCAACATCTTAAGCGGGGAAGAGAAATGTGATTTCTTTGAAATTTGCCTCACAATATGTAGTCTCTAAGAAATGGCTCATTGTTATTTTGCATGAAATATGAGCAGCTCATGCAACATGTTAGTTTACAATCTACCTTACCTGTCTCTAATCTACTGGTTTTACTGAAACAGTTGGGTTACTGTGTATACCACTGCATTTTTATGTAAAAAATAAAAGATTTTTAAAGCATTTTTAGAGGATACACTTAAGATTATATCTTTTCTTGGTACTTAGAAATGTTGTAAATGGAATCATGCATTAAGGTAGAGCAGCATGTTTTCACAGAAACAGGAAGAACTAATGTAAAGCATTTTTAAAAAGAGTTTTGCTTGCTACAGCTTTTCTCTAGCATGTAGTTGATACTAAATTTTGTTGCAATAACACAGTGAATGTGTTTTTTTATGTTTATTGTTTACATAGCTCCATTGAGGACAATGGAGTCTTTGCAAATAAGAGATATTTTAAATTAAATTTTTCAGATGATGTATATTTAATATTTTCTCTTTTTTTTCTTATGCCCCTACAGAAATTCATGATGAAGGTAAGACATTGGATGATCTGCTATATATGCAATACTTTGTATGTTTTAAGGAATATAAAATGTTTTAAGGTTATATAAATTTGTTTTATTTTTAAATCCATGGCCCTTTTCTTCACATTTTATAGTTTTTAAAAGTCAATTCAGCCAGGCACAGTGGCTCATGCCTGTAATCCCAGCACTTTGAGAGGCAGAGGCAAGAGGATTGCCTGAGCCCACAGGTTCAAGACCAGTTGGGGAAACTTGGTGAGACCTTGTCTACAGTACATCAAAAAATTAGCTGGGCGTGTGGTGTATGCCTGTAGTTCCAGCTACTTGGAAAGCCGAAGCACATGGATCGCCTGAGCCCAGTAGGTCAAGGCTGCAGTGGCCATGAGTGTGCCACTGCACTCCAGCCTGGGTGAAAAAGTGAAACTCTGACTCAAAAAATAAATAAATAAATAAAAATAAAAAGCAATTCAAACTTTGGAACTTTTAATTACTGCTTAGATATAAGTCAACAAACATTTGACATCTTTGGGTCATATTGTAACGTAGTAAGTTAATTAGCTAGTGTTAGTAATTTACCTTATTAAAGCATAGTTTTTTGGTAGCTCTCCATATAAAATATTCACTCGGAGGCTGATTTGGCTATTTTGTGTTTAAGTACTCTTATATGAATACACAGGGAATGTTCTTTACTGGGAAATTAGGAGAGGCACCAAGAAACTAATTCTGTTTCAGAGGAAGTGAAAATAATTTAGCCCTTTTTCATTTCTCAATTAAATTAGAAAAATAAAAAAGTTGTAAAAGGAAACAGATGAAAAGAGAAAAGTAAAACATATAGCCATGTCATTGAAGGAATATGTTGAAGAAGGATAGGAGAAGCGGAATGTAGTTTTTTGAGGATATATAGAAGAAAATTTTGTTTCATTTTTTTACGTGCTACCATATTTATCCTGTAATATTCATGAGATTTAATTTTTTTATCTTACATCTGAGAAGCAACAGTTAAATTTATTTGTGTTCAGTTAATAAGAGCTTAATGTAATTTATAATAAAAGAATTCTTTTTCAAAAGATATAAACTTTGAGAAATATTAATAAAAATACCAGAGATAGATTGAAAAGGTTACTTTAAAGAAAGGCAAGTGTACTCTTTACAGTCTGTTGAATTACTTAAGTCGGTTATGCATTTATATGTCACAAACTCTGAAAACTGAACCAGGTGCATTACTGGGTACCCACACTGTACTTATTCACTAACAATAAGGATTTGGAAGCTTTGATGACAAAACAGCATTTCTTTGAGGCTGTTTATCAATAAGAACATAGAATGTCTTTCAAAACTTCAAATAACTCCAGCTCTTATTTTTCAGTAGAAAATACAAGTATTATTGTTACATTGTGAAGCAAGGACACTAATCACTAAATTAGACATCTCATCAGACAAGGGTTTTACTTGAGAAAATACAGCAGCAAAACACGAATATTTCCTCTTCTTGCTAATAATAGAGAATGAAATTGGGTTGGAAAAAAATTCAATTTTTCTTACAGAATCTACAATTACTGTATTCATATTGTCACCTCGCCCTTATTCCAATTCCCTATCCGATGTCATCTCGACTTCCCCTTGGAGAAGGATGAATGCCATAGTTACCTGAAACAGATATCTCAAGCTCCTTTGTAAGAGCAAAAGATTCATATATAAACCAGTGCATGTAAAAAGATAATGTAGAATCTGTTAAAATCAGGTGGTGTGCCTAAAGTAATTTAATTAGGCTCCGATTTCTTTTAACTGTGAGGCCAGAAGGCCAATAGCTATTTTCATACCTGCACTGGATGATCTAGAAAGGTTAGTATTTGATTAAGGGGAGAGCATATGCATACAATTAGAATAATTTAAGCCATTTAAAATGAAAAAGATGCTGAATTTTATTTAGCTTTCGCCTTTCAGTCGTGATTTGCTTTGGGTTTCATATCCAAAACCCATTGTTTAACCTCTTATAACCAGACGGATGCCTTCCTGTTGCAGGAGCCTATTTCTGCTTATGGTGTGAAACAGTGTTGAATTCGTACTATCCTAAGTCTGATTTGTTCCCTAAGGAGGCTTTTGTTAAAGATACCATGCCAAGTAAACCATTCAGTGTCAAGTGGCAGTTTTGACAGCATTCAACTGGCTTTGTCAGGCACATCTATTTTGAACTGAAGCCAGAACTCTAATTGATTATTATAATCATTCTGTGGCCCTGTTTTATGATTCACCACGTGTAAATGGCAGAACTGTTTGAGGATGGCCTGCTGCTGGGGACCCACAGGCAGATGGAAATGCCAGGCTCAGCAATCCTGGGATGATCTTGTGTACAGTATGCTGTTCACATTTGCAAGTCTTTCTCAGATAATGAGAAGGATTAAACACAGATATTTTTCTATTACTTTCCTGAAACAACCAGGTTTTCTATTTCCCAAGTATCACTATTAGTATTTGAAGATAAAAGCGTCTACATTTAAATATTAGAGCCCTGGAAAAGAAATCTTTTACTATGAATTTCTTTTTGTTGTTATTTGTAATTTTTAATATTGGCAGTGTGATTCAGTATTGCCCAAAGTAATAAACTTTTTAAAAGATTCCATTGTTTAACTTCTAAAATGGCATATTATATTGTAGCATTCAAGGGAGATAGAAAAATGCTCCTGTAGAGTCTGACTTATTTTAAAAATATTACATCATAATGGCCAGGAATTATGAGAAATATCTTACATTGATTGACTGAGCATTTTTGTACAGAAAAGATGATTACAGTCAGACGCAGTGTAATCCCAGCACTTTGGGAGGCAGAGGCGAGAGGATTACCTGAACTCAGTGGTTCAAGACCAGCGTAGGAAACTTGGCAAGACCTTCTGTACAGTACATCAGAAAATTAGCCGATTGTGGTGGCATAAGCCTGTAGTGCTAGCTACTTGGAAGGCTGAGGTAGAACGATTACCTGAACCCTGCAGGTTGAAGCTGCAGTGGCTGCGAGTGTGCCACTGCACTCTAGCCTGGGTGACAAAGTGAGACTCCAACTCAAAAAAAGAAAAATTTAAAAAAAGAAAAGATGATTAGAAAAACAGAAAACCTTAAAATATTTAGATGTTACATAGTAAATTAAATGGCTTTAATTAACAACAATACAAGAAACATATTAATAAGCAAATATATATTGCAAACATGTATAGTTGTCCCTTTGTATTCATAAGGGATTGGTTCCAGTACCTCCCACAGATACCAAAATCTATGAATGCTCAAGTACCTTATTAAAATAGTGTAGGACTTGCATATACACTATGCATACTGTTCCCTGTGCTTTTACTAATCTCTAGATTATTACAATACCTACCACAATGTAAATGCTACATAAATAGTTGTATTGTGTTTTAAAAATCTATATTATTTTTATTGTTTTTAAAAATTATTTTCCATCCAACATTGGCAGAATCCGGTAAAGTTACATAGGAATATTTTTGTTTTATTTTTTTAGAGACAGGCTCTTGCTCTGTTACTCAGGCTGGAGTGTAGTGGTACCATCATAGCTCACTGCAGCCTCAAGCTTCTAGCCTCAGGTTGTCCTCCTGCCTCAGCCTTTCGAGTAAATGGGATTATAGGCATGAACCACCATGCCTGACTCTGGGCCTACTATATTTCAAAGACACAGAGCCAGAAACAAATCAGAAAGAACAAAACAAAGAGCCAGTAATGTTCATGTGTGTAAAACCTTTATAGTTACATACATAAATGAAATTGTGTAGGCAAAGCTTTACAGTAAAAGGAACTCTTTTTGGTTAATTTCAAGACCTTGTTCTTTAAGAAAATTTCATTTTGATTGGTGTGATTGTCAAGTATTATTAAAGTTCAGCTGGATTTTACTGCTTTGGAACTCAAATCTGTTATGAAAAGGTGAGCTCCTATCAAAGAAATTCAAACCAGACAAAGTAAATAAAATTATTCTTGGCCACAATAAGTCAACTGTATTACAGAAAAGATAATTACTCTCTAAAGAGAGCCTTATTCTATGAAGGAACATAATTTTTCAAAGTATATTTTTTCCTTTTGTGAAAAAATTAATTTTTTTAATGAACAGAAGTTCTTAATTTTTCCAGTTTTATTGAAGTGTAATTGACAAACGTTGTACATATTTACAGTGTACAGTGTGATGTTTTGAATATAGGTATACACTGTGAAATGATCATCACAATCAAATTAATCAACACATGCTTCACCTGAAAAAATTAATTTTTAAAGCATTTTTATTATCTTAATACCTTTTAATATCTGTTTTAAGAATGGCTTTCCAAGCTGGGCTCGGTGGCTCAGCCTGTAATCCCGCGCCTTTGGGAGGCTGAGGTGAGTGGATTACCTGAGCCCGCGGGTTCGAGACCCGCCTGGGCAGCAAGACTTCATCTCTACAATAAATCAAAAAATCAGCCGGGCATGGTAGCGCATGCCTGTAATCCCGGCTACTTGGAAGGCGGAGGCGGAAGGATCGCCGGAGCCCAGCAGGTCGAGGGTGCGGTGGCCGGGAGTGGCCACTGCACTCCAGTCTGGGCGACCGAGTGAGACTCCAACTCAAAAAAAAAAAGAAAAAGAATGGCTTTCTGTGTTTTCAAGCATAACATAAAAAATTTATTTAAGAAATTATATGGAGCAATATCTTTTTTTTTACTAAAAAAGATACAATGATATTGGATATTAAAGTAACTTTCTTCCACACTTCTTAAAGTATGGATCAGTATTATCATTCATTCTTAAAATCCTTAAGATCTCTTGTTCCTACAGAAAAAAAAAAAGTGCAAACTCTTCGGCATGACATTTTGTACCTTCCATGATCTTTCCCTGGTCTAATTTAATAATTCCTGTTAAGTTTCTCTGTGAAACTACAATCCCATGATCCCTTGCAATTACATACCATGGTGCTTTTATGCATACTCCTCACTCAGCTTGAATTGGGCTGCCTCACAACCAGTTTTTAATTCAACAGATTTTTACTGAGTGCTTGCTGTGGTCTGACCTTGTGCTGGGAGCTGGAGATGAAATGATCATCAGGAGAAGGTCATAGTTCTCAGTCTGGTCAAAGAGAGAAAGGTTCTTGCAGTGTAGAGTGGTAAGACCGATGTGCTGGGAGCAACTGGATTTGAAGAAACCAAAGAGGCATGATGCAGGAGGTCGCCCTTAACCTGAATTTTAAAATGTAGTTTATAAGGCAGAAAAGACTACAGAGACAGGGAACATTGTGTTCCAAGACAGGGCAGCTTGAAAGCAGTGTGGCATATTTAGGGAAGAGAAAGATGTTTGGGCATGTTTGGAGCGTAATGTGATTGTAGGATCAGGCTGAAAAGAATTGAGACTAAATATCTCCATACTTCCATTTCTCAAAGTGTGGTCCCTGGGTCAACATCACCAGCACCACCTGGGAGATTTTTGAAATGAAACTTCTCTGTATCTACCCCAGACATACTGAATCAGAATCTCAGTGGTGAGGCCCAGGAATCTGTGTTTTCACAAACTCTTTAGGTGATCTGTAAGCATGGCAACATTTAAGGAGCCCTCTTCTATTTTATAGGATAGAATTGGACTCTTTCCTATAAGCAATTAGGAGGGATGGAAAGTTTTTAAGCCTGAAGGTGATATAATCAGTTTTGTGTTTTAGAAAGACTTGTTCAGTTGAACCAATATTTATTTAGTACTTCCTGTGTGTCAGGCATTTAGGTAGGCACCTGGGATATAATAATCACCATGGTGCCATAGTTCCTGCCCAATGGAAATCATAATATAATGGGAAACATAGATAATAACTAATAAACTATGAATAAATAATTGTAAATTATGATGATTATTTACTGATACCAAATTTATTCTTCAAGAACTAGATCAGACGTTAACCCCATAATTGAGATTTTTCTCGGTAGCCTTATTCCAATGTAAGTATTATTTTCTTGTCTGCAATGGCTCTTACTGCATTCTTTGCTACTAAACTTTCCCTTGTAAGCAAGAGAGTATTTTGCTGATTTAGTTAAGTTACTCTTATGTTTTATTCTCTTCTGTTCTCCTTTTCTCCCTTCTCTTTATAGACCGCTCAAGGTGGTGGTCATCGAACACTCCTCTATGGACATGCCATATTGCTACGCCATTCCTACAGTGGCATGGTGAGTAGACGTTTTGGTTTCATATCTCATATGGTCATGCTAATACATTTGGGGACACACAGGGAGTGTTGGTAATACCATTTCGGCAGTAGTATTAGTGAGCTTAGATGTATATGCCCTTTAATATCTTTGTACTCTGGTTACTTAGCTTGTTTAAAAGTTGAAGATGAGCTTAGAGGGGCTTCAAGATTCTTTAATTCTATCATTTTATAGCTACCATTTTTAGTACCTTACTTTTGATAGAGTTGTTTCAGGAAAGCAAAGGTGTAAGAGTCCAGTAAGAAATATTTCTTTTGGGATTTGTTTTAAACAGCTCATTTATAGCAGAAATGCAGTATCATTATTGCAAGATAAGAGAAAAAATTCTATCTGTGAGCTCCTATGTTAATTCTACTCACTAACTTCTTTTTGTTCCTCACTAGGTGTTTTCTTATTCCACCTCAGCTCCTTTACCTGATTATCCATTGGGCTTCTATCAAACATTGTTTCCTCATTCTCTATATATACACATATGTATATATATATTTAAAGTATATATATGTTTTTATATATTTTATAAATACTTTAATATATTTTTGCATGTATATATGTACACACACACACACACACACACACACAATTAACCCTTGAATACACAGGGCTTAGAAGTGCCAACCCCCTCCATAGTTGAAAATCATGTATAGCTTTGACTCTCCAAAAACTTAACTACTGATAGCCTACTGCTGACCTGAAGATTTTGAATGTTATATGTTTTCTATATATGGTTAATGTAAGCTAAAGAAAATAAAACGTTATTAAGAAAATCATAAGGAAAATAGGTTCCTATTCATTAAGTAGAAGTAGATCATCATAAAGGGCTTCATCCTTGTCCTCTTCACATTGAATTGGCTGAGAAGGAGGAAGGAGAGGGAGAGTTGGTCTTATTTTTTTATGGTTGGCAGAGATGGAAGAAAATCTGGGTATAAATGGGCCTGAGAAGTTCAGACCCAGGTTGTTCAAGGGTCAACTGTATATAAATATTGTAAACATATGCAAAAGTTTAATTCTATTTTTTGAAAAAATCTTTATTAAATTATAAAAGAAATACATATATATTTTATAATATTTGCATACTAATGAGAAAAACTTTGTAAAAACTTTCAATATTTTTCTGGTTTTGAATTTTTCTTTTACATAATTGAGATCTTACTACAGTAGCAAATTCATATCTAGATTTTATTGCATATTATTTTAACATAAGCATTGTCCATGTTATATAAATTCTTCATCAACGTAATTTGTGGTTATGTGATAGTTCAATATCTAGAAGTATAACATAATCATTCCTTTTAAAAAGGAGATAATTCTCATATTATATAAATTGTTCTAGAGAAGAAGACTAATTATAGCCTCAATACTCATGTCCAACAAGCACATACACATTTTCAATCTCTCTCTCTCTCTCTTTTTTAAGTTGGAGTCTCACTCTTGTCACCCAGGCTGGAGTGTAGTGGCATGCTCACAGCCACCACAGCCTCAACCTGTTGGGTTTAGGCAATCCTTCTGCCCCAACCTTCCAAGTAACTGGCACTACAGATGCATGCCAACATGCCCAGCTAGTTTTTGGTATTTATTGTAGAGACAGGGTCTCACAAAGTTACCCAGGCTGATCTCAAACATCCAGGCTCAGGCAGTCCTCTCGTCTCGACCTCCCAAAGTGCTGGGATTATAGGCTGAGCCACTGCGCCTGACCTTTCAATCTCAATCATGGATATTGATGTGATAATCTGATTTTAAATGTCAGGTTAATGGAATCAAAGATATAAAAGAGAAGTATAGAAAAAATATAGGTATGAGTTTAATGATTATTTAATAATATTTCTATTAATTTGCTACATCACATAAATAGGTCATATAAAAAAATGTGATCATCTTCACAAGTACTGAAAAGGTCTTTAATAAAACTCAACAAATTGCTGCATGCAGTGGCTCATGCCTGAAATCCTAGCACTTTGGGAGGCAACGGCAGGAAGATTGCTTGACGACAGGAGTTCAAGACCAGCTGGGCAACATAGCAAGACCCCATCTCTACAAAAATAAAAATAAAAGTTAGTAGATTTAATGACACACGCCTATGGTTCCAGCTACTCAAGAGGCTGAGGCAGGAAGATGGCTTGGGCCCAGGAGGTTGAGGCTGCAGTGAGCTGTAATCATACCACAGTACTCCATCCTGGGTGAAAGAGCAAGACCCTGTCTCAAAAACAAAACGAAAACAGAAAAAACTCAGCACCCATTCTTAAAAAAAACTAAGAATTGATTATTTTTTCCTCAATGATAAAGAATATCAATGTCAAATCAATAGTGAACATCATAACTGTGAAACACTGAAACCATTCTGGATCAAATTAACTAAAATAAATGAAAATAATAATATGTTTTATCTTCCATTTATAACTAATATTTTTTCTGGAAATTTTGACTGAGATGGCTGGATACAAAATTTTAAAAAAGTAAAACTGTATAGTAAAATGGCTGGATATAAGACAAATATACGAAAACTTGTTTTTATAGAGCAGTTACACATCAAAATTTCATGGAAAGACTTCCATATCCATGGCAATCAAAACACATAAACTGTATAAAATAATAAATGTGAGGGTTTGTTTTAAGAAACGACTCTCTATACATAATAGATGGGTTAAGAGTCTGAATTTGGTTGTTAGCTCTGGCTTCATTCTCACTTTGCCCACATGCTGGGCAGCCTGGAATACATTTTGTAATTAAGCCTGTAATTGCAACAGAGACTTTCATCCATTCATTCAATAAGTATTAGTTTGCATCTACTGTGTCCTAGGAACTGTTCTAAATGCTGGATAGAGTATTGAATAAGGCCACGTCTTTGCCCTCATGGAACTTAACTAACATTTAGTAGAATAACTATAGTATCTACCTCAAAATTGCTGTGAACAGTAAAGGAGAAAATGTATATTAGTAGTCACAGTACCTAATACTGTAATATTATTGAGAAATATTGAAAAATACTTTATGTTTTTGCCTAGGATGTTTGAGTATTGTAAAGTTGTTATCTTTTTTCCAAATAAAGGCAGATGTGTAGCACAGTTTAGATCTAAAGTCTCTAAACCTCAAGGTAAGCTGTCTTGAGGTCAGATTCAGTTTTGCACTGGTTAAAACCAAGTTTGGGTACCTTTGAAGCCTCTTTCCAATAACCTTGGGAACCAGTGCTTTGTTGTCAAGGGACAAAATCAGAGTATCAGGTCAATTTTATTTCACATCTCCATGGCACTGAATTTCTCCTGACGTGCCAGGATAGCTGCCCCTGATTGGCTCATCTTCTGCCTTCTCACACTCAAAGACACCCACTTATAGGATGGGCCCTACAGCATAATAAGACATTTCTAGTCTTTGCATTAATTGTCCAGTAATTCTAGAGGGAGCTTGCTCAATCTCTAGAATTGTCTCTGTGTACTCTTTGTAGGGCTCGTGTTCTTGCTGGCAGTGTACTTGCTTGGTGGAGATGGTAGTGTGTTTTGAGCTCCTTCCACATTCATCTTTGTATCTTCTTTCTTACAACACTTAGTCTCATGGGGGTAGGGAAGAGACCTCGTCTCTACAAGAAATCAAAAAATCAGCCGGGCGTGGTAGCGCATGCCTGTAATTCCGGCTACTCGGAAGGCTGAGGCGGAA
>NW_007248061.1:125166-208950 GCF_000164805.1 Carlito syrichta
GGTGGATTTCAAAAAGTTAAAAAATTTAAGCCGGGCTCGGTGGCTCAGCCTGTAATCCCGCATCTTTGGGAGGCTGAGGTGAGTGGATTGCCTGAGCCCGCGGGTTTGAGACCCGCCAGGGCAGGCAAGACCTCATCTCTACAATAAATCAAAAAATCAGCCGGGCGTGGTAGCACGCGCCTGTAATTCCGGCTACTCGGAAGGCTGGGGCGGAAGGATCGCCGGAGCCCAGCAGGTCGAGGCTGCGGTGGCCGGGAGCGGCCACTGCACTCCAGTCTGGGCGACCGAGTGAGACTCCAACTCAAAAAAAAAAAAAGTTAAAAAATTTTACATGAAAATAAAACTAGAAGACAAAAGTGCATTTTTGCAAATTTCTCTTTGGGAGAAAGATTTCTACCTGTCAGATGACATTGTACTTTTCCTGATGATCATGAATATCACATGAAATGAGCGATGTACAAACATATCCCCAGTTATTGTCTTCTTGTACAGACAGAGCATATTTCCTTAGTCTTTTATGAGGGAAAAAAGACCACGTTTCTTTGAACACTGCCCCTAATGCATGCCGTATAAGTGCTGTTCTGCTTCACAGATATTTCAGTCTGTGCTTGGTGCAGAAGCATTTACGTTTTCAGGAAAAGATGGATACAGCAAAGATAGATGGATACCAAATTACATGTCAGAATAAGATTCTGATGTGACTATGAGCTTAGTGACAAATACTGATTCTGTATTTTTTTTTTTTTAGTATCTGTGCTGCCTGTCCACCTCCCGGTCTTCAACTGATAAGCTGGCTTTTGATGTCGGCTTGCAAGAGGACACCACAGGTGAGTACCTTGCACTGTAATGAACTTGTGTTCAGAGGAAGCCTTGCAGGCACTGGAATGGATGGGAAGAAATCAGGAAACATGATGCATAAGATGGATGTTTTTATGAACGAAGTCCGGAAGAAAAAAATGAATGACCTTCTAGTGAGTGTTCTTAGTAGAAGGAGGAAGTGTATATATATATTATTCCTGTTGGTTGTTTCCACATAATTAGTTGGATCTTCAAACATTATTCTTTCTGTGGATGTGACTGCAAAAACAGTCGTCACCCCACGTGATTATGGAGTAATCTGAGTGTTTACCATACTGGGTGTTAACCATATTAATGTCTATTGATTAGTTTATGAAGCAACACTATGCATATTTTTTATCTTTCATCTTAAACATATTTTAAGTTTAAAAAGGTAATGTACTCAATATCAATATTCAGATAAATAAGGTAAAAAATAAAAGTCTCTTCATTTCTCGGCCCCTTGGGCATTGTGCTATATATTTGTCCAAAAAGACATGCATTTCTATGTTTTTTGAAATAAAAAATGTACATGTTAACACATTTTTCCTTTTGGAGAGTGAAAATAGGAGGACACAGGATTTATTTACGTTTTTGTTCTCAATGCTCTGTGGACTTTACACTTACTTTATATTCCTCAGTACAGTTTGACTGTTTTATCTTTCACAATGAGCATGCGTGACTTTGGAATTAAAAATAAAAGGCCACATAAAAAAAGAATGAAAGTAAATAATTCAACTTTTATTGAGTTGATCCTTTCAAGGGTGAGCTCAAGCTCACCCTTGAGAGTCCCCTACCTACTCTCCCCCTGTTTAAAATACTTTACCATAGCCTCTAAATTTTTCACAAACAACAAATGGATACAAATAAAACTATCCCTACCAATCTAATGAACTTTTGAATAGACCAGCATATCAAGAATTCCAGAAAATCTTAGGCATCAAAAAAGATAAATGCGTTATTCTGATTTTGATTTCATTTTATAGAGACTCAATCATTTCTCTGCATTTTTCCTAGTTTTTCAGTTTTCTTATTTTAATTAATGTATGTCAGCATGAAATTAATTAAAAAGAAAGTATTCAGCTCTTCATTTAAAAGATGTAGAAGACAGACATGATCTAGAACTTGTTTTTTTTACATTGGGATGAGTATATAATGGTCAAAATAGTTAAACAGGTCATCCTCCCTAAATCCCGAGTCCCTTATGCTTCTGGGTCTTTTTTTTTTTTTTTTTAACCCCATAGCTCACTACTATTTCTGAGGTACTCATTTATTATATTTATTGTTTGTTGTCTGCCTGCCTTCATCAGAATTAAACTCATAAGGCATATAATTTTTTTCTTTCTTGCTTATTGATGTATCACCAGCCACTAAAGCAATGATTGACCACTAGTGGGTGCACTATAAATGTTTGAGTGAGTAAATGAAAAACTACCTACAAATGATTTGGGTGAATGAAGATAAAGAATCCTGCTAGATGACATTCAGTAAAATTCTGGTTTATGCAAGAAAAAAGCAGCTCAAGGCACAGACTACATATTGATTATAAGCATGTTAAAGAAATATTATTGAATCATCAGTTCATTACTCATTCACACAATTTTTTTCTTTTTTGGTAGAGACAAGGTCTCACTGTGTTGCCCAGGCTGGTCTTGAACTCCTGGGCTCAAGCAGTCCTCCCATGTTGGCTTCCCAAGGGGCTTGGATTACAGGCATGAGCCTCTGCACCTGGCCGCAAAATGTGTTTTTATTGAGTGCCTACAATATGCTGGTAGGATCTGGGGAAACCCCAGTGAACAAAACATACAAAGTCCCCACTGTTATGGAGCTTACTTTCTGGCACTGGGGAATTAGTTGAGGAAAAAAAAAAGTACTAGGAAAAATCATAAAGGTGGGTAAACGGAGAGAATGATGAATGCTAGATGACAGGTATCACTAAAGCATTCTCATATTTGGATAGAAGTTACATTCAACTTTTAAGAATATCGAAGAATTGTATGCCTATGCTTAGATCTTAGATAATAAGACTTAAGAATGAACAGTAGACACGTGATTCATGAGGCTTATGCTTGACTTGTCCTAGAAGAATAATTTGATTTATTGTATACTCAGATCTCTTAAAATTGATCCTTCTATAGTAGGATTCTCTTCTATCTTACTCTTAGTTTAATAGAAACCACCACATTTTAAAATAACAAAGTAAAACAAGGCTTAAATGAGACAGGATAGTAAAACGTGAGATGACAACACTTGCATCCTATTTGAATCAGCATTCTGATAAGTACTCAAAGGTTTTGTACTTCATTGTTATAATGCAGTTATCATATCACAAAATCCAAAGTGCTTATGAAAATGAGGTGGGAAAAAACTGGACATTTTTATATCGAGCAATGTGAATAGTGTAATAACGTGATTGTATAAATAATGAAATCACATCAGCCTAAGTGGTAAGTTTAGTCTTATGAGGATAAATAAATGTCCTTTTAAAGCAATTCTTAGTGGGGGAAAAAGACATCAGCCTCCCAAAACGCATACCCATTTTCTATGAGAAGAAAATGTACGTCACATTATGTCTTATTCTGAGCTAAATTGACTTAAGGTGTTTTTTTTTTAATGGTCCAAGAGATTAATTTACATTACATTTCAGATTTCTGAAAGTTGTGTGATTGGAGTCATTGGCAAAGATAGTATATATTAATTAAGAGGTGCCTCTTTGTGTTTCACTTTCAATCTCTCTGCAGGTGAGGCTTGTTGGTGGACCATTCATCCTGCCTCTAAGCAGCGATCAGAAGGAGAAAAAGTCCGAGTGGGAGATGACCTCATCCTAGTTAGCGTGTCCTCTGAAAGGTACTTGGTAAGTGTGGAAAGTAGGGTCATGTGTTTGGTGATATGATAAGTGACAGGTCAATGCAATACTCTCTTTAAGATTTGTACTGAAAATTATCTAGAAAAATTGCTTATAAACAAGCCTGTGTCTCTACTGGAAACAGCTTTCTAAATATTGTAGAAGAATAACGTTCCACGAGTGGAAATGTGGCTGACCAAGTTTGTCTAGGCAGGCTTCCTTCATGACCTTGACATGCATGTTCACGATATTGATAATGCCTTTTCTTGAATTATTTTATTAATAAAATATAAATACAGTCTAATCAGAAATTCATAATTCCATGGCCTTTATTTTGTGCCTGATGAAGTGGTGATATTAATGAGGTTGTGATTACCTATTTTGCTATTTATGAAAGCAAATTATTATATGAGAAACACCTGCCATGTTAAGGAGGGAGAAACAGACCAAAAACATTTAGGTCTGTCATTGACATTGCATTGTTTCAAAGGGTAGGGGCTGGAAATGGGAGCATAAAGAAGGAAGTTTCTGTTTAATCACTGAATGTAATTTTTACTTGTAATGAGGCTAATATATATTTAATTTAACTTATTTAGTAAGTTGTAGTTTTGCTAGAGAATAAGTCTGTACAGAAGTGGGCAGAAGGTTGAAATCAATGAAAGCATGAAGGGTGACAGGGCAAAATCTTATTTATATTTTGAAGTTGAAAAAGTAATTAAATATAAAATGGGGCCTTATCAACTTGATCTGAATATCTACGTAAACAATCTGAGACATCATAGTGGATGATGAGTAAAACACAAATCAGAAATAGAGCATGTGGCAGTTTAACCCATACTGGAAAGTGTTTTCCCACTGCTATAAACCGAAATGTTATTTGTGTGTAGCTGGCTTTGAATTAAGTGGTTGGTACCCCCCTTTGTTCTGTAAAAAAGAAATAGGGTGGATTTGGTGACACTGTAAGTCCGTTTTGGTTTACCAGTACATTTAGTTCTAGATTTGAAGCATTTCTAGGAAGAATGGTTTGTTTCACTTGCTTTGTGGAAAGAGGTACTGATGAAGACAGGGAAATGGTGTAATGGTGCCTAATGTAACTGTCGTGAACTGTTACATTAAATGGGGTGTCTAATATTGCATAGCTATGGGGAGCCCTGGAGCATTTCTCTACTTTTGTCCCTTATCCAGTGTAGTTGGAAACAGCTACCATGCAGATTTCTAGGACAATACAGGTGGGCAGCTTTTAAAATCAGCATTTATTAAGCCCTTGCTATGTGCTTGTGCTTTGCATGTGTAAGTAAAATATTTGGATCAGGAGTTGTGCATTCTGAGTTGTCGTTGTACCTGGAAACCAAGAGCCGTGGAAGTTATTCATGCACACTTTTCAGTATATAAATTCTACACACATCTTATCTTGATTTTGACATAACTATGCAGTTGTTACTGATGTACAACTTGTACTTTTCACTGTGTATCAGAGTTTATTTGACAGGATGGGCATTATTATGCACTGAAGGAGTAGAAAATTAGAAACCTCACCAGGGCGAGGACTTCTAATATCAATTCTACAACTAACTACCTGAGCAAATTGATTAATTCTCTGAATTCTGGCTTCCTTTGTAATAATGGGATTGATGCTAATAATAATATGTAGTGCTGAGGTTACTGTGAGGAAACAATAAAATGATGGATTTAAATATGTTTTGAATTTAAAAGTGCTATACAAATGAAAGCAATAATAATGATGATGCATGAAACTTACTTCCTGTGGAAGAATCGAAAAACCTCACAGTTAATTAAAATGCACAAATAATTTCCAAACTATGTTTTAGCCAATTGTTTAAGCGCTTCCCCCCCCTCCCCACGAACCTTTTATATAGAGCTACAAAAGAGCAGTCAACCAGGTTGTTAAAATTTCACTTTGATTTGGTAATGAAGTCAATGCTTTTGTTTTTCATTTCTGTGGACCCAGTGTATAGTAGAAACAATAGGGAAGATCAGGGATATGTTAACACATGGTTTCTGCCCCTGAAGAATTAGTGGAGAAAACAAACCAAACACATATGAAGCTGTCTGAGTATACAAGACGTTAAATACGTGTCACAGGGTAGGTTAGATAGGCTGAAGAACATTCCTAGGGTATAGGGATGGTTAATTATTATCTCACATTCCCACTGTGGTTGATTAGTACTGGGTGTATGGAGACTAGGGTGTAGATTATATGTTGGACTCTGAAAAGAATCTAGAGAAAAAGGAAGCTCAAGGAGTAAAAGGAATTTGGAATAGACAGAGGCAGCTGGAAAAATCGGCATATGAAGTCCTGAATAACTAAAGATGGGCTGATATTTATTCAGATTCATTTATTAGTACAGAGCCTGACCAATTTGAGTCTGGACTAGACACATGACCTTTTGAATGTATCAGTTCTTCATCTCTAATACGTGGGATAATGAGCTTAAATCAGAGAGGTGTGAGGAGGGTTAAATGCTTAAATCCAACAAGGGATCTTAGCTCTGTGAAAGGCACATAAAATTGCTCAGTCATTTGCTGTTGTTATTTACCTTGGAGAACTGTGTCTATTAAGAATGGTTAAAGGAACTGCAGGCATTTAACCAGAACAGAAAATTGGAAAGAAAGACTGAGTGGCACATTATAGGTGCTCTTAAATAAAGATCTCTCACATGAAAGCAAGTTTCATATTCTGAGAAAATGCTGATGTGACTAAAAATAAATACGTTTTTAAAATTATTAAAAACTAACTACTAAAAATAAACATTTCCACTCACTGATTTTACAGCTCTTTGGTCATGGCGTTTATGGACCATGGAGCTATTATTCTTTCGCTAACAGTGATGGTTAAGCTAATGTTAGTGCTAGGTCAAAAATCCCAGCGGGGCCTTAAAAATGTTAGGTCAGACCAGAGGGAAGGGTGTCTAGTTTGTGATCTGATGCCACATATAAGATGCAAAGAATTGTACAGAAGTTAGATTGTAAAATATAGTTTATTTAGAAAGTAAATGAGAGAGAGAGAGAGAGAGAGAAAATTCACCTCCCCAAGGTAGGGTAAGAGGCCAAAGCTAGGAAACTTGGTGACCATAGCTCAAAGAGCCTCCAGGACACATCAGAGTTTAACAAAGCCATGGCAAATGACTGCTTGAAGTTGAGTGCTTTTAAACCTTCCCTTTGGAGGGGGCAGGTAGTTAAGGTGATTGGGTGGTAATCTGTTCCACATCCTCACAAAGGGGACAGGTAAGCACAGGTACTGACATCAGGTGATGGACAGCAGGCAGATGGGTAGATGCCATGTTGATGGGGGTCTGTGTCACAAAGGTCAGGACAGGCTGATTAGGTTAACTTGTTTGCAAAACAGGCTGGGGAGAGTCTTGTAAGATAATTCAGAAGCTGGTTTATTATCTGAGAAACTGGTTCTGTCCTTGGCTAGTGGTTAGAGGGTAAATTAAAGTGAACTGCTAGAAAAACATGACAAAATAAAGCAATGTTAAAATGGGTTCTCATTGGGTATATTGACTTCATCTTATGTCCTTTCAGTTAGTTAAACTATCTCATTGGACATTGGGTACACGAATAAGGCTTATAACCAGTGGAATGCTAAATTGATTAAAACTGATTTAAAGGGCTGACTTTTCACCCTGTCCTCTGAGGAGGATGCCTTGGTTAGTACCTAGAGGCCCAGGCTCTACCCTCTGTCTGTTTTATAGGTTGAAAATTGGGGCAATTTCTAAGGACTAAAGATTCATATCTCTAAAGATGGTTGTAAACTCCTCACCCAAATAATGCTTTTTCTCATTTTTGCTGTTTATATTCTAATGTGAGAGGCTGTCTTAATCCTCTTTTCAGGTATATCCAAAAGGAAAGAAATTCTTTTGCCCATATTGCAAGTTTTGTTTTCTTTTAAAGAAAGCTTTAGCAAAGCAGCTTAAGAATAAGAGAAATACACAATTTAAAATAGAGAAGACTTACATGGTCAAGTAGGTATCACTGACTGCGAATCCACGTCAAGCTAAACAAAATAAAGCATGCAAAAGAATTTTTCTGTGTGTTTTAGATATAAAATCACTTTATTTTGCACAAATGCTTTTATTCCATGGCTTGGATTGTTTGCATTGAAAATGCTGATTTCCAACTGATTTTCTATTGATGGGGTCACCTCAAGAAACGGATGACGTTATGTAAGAACTATGGAGACATCGCCAAACAAACAACTTACTGGAAATAAATTAGGAAAAGCAGAACCTTTCAATCTGAAAGCTGGTGAAAATGCTTAAAAGAAAGCTATTCTAGGGTTCAGAAAATGTACTTTTCTCCTTAACCACCTCTACATTTCTATTAAGAAATACAAAGGTGTCTGGATTGCATAATACACTGCCGAATGGCCTCAAGTTGCAGAAAAATAATGATCACTTTAAAAAAGGGATCATAGATGTTTTTGAATTATTTATTGTATCAACCAATTCACTTTTTGTTAATTTACCTTGAGCCTTCTTTTCCTTTCTGTGGCTCAGAAAGGAAAGCTTTATGATAGAGTCATGGAAGACTAGGTTTGGAAAGAGCATCTATTTCTATGCTATTTATTTATTTATCAGAAGAGAAAACTGAAGCCTGACGGGTAATATGACTTGCTAACGTGTGTTTCTTGTCCCTAGATGATAATTTATTCAGAATTTTGGATCACTTGGACCCAAGTGCTTGACAATTTAGTAAGAGAAAAGTAAATGGGCGAACAAGTACATCAGATAAGGGCTGAATTTCGATATTCTTAAAAGTTTTGTGCCATGAACCCCTATTGAAGGCTGATAGAGCTTATAGACCTCATCATAATCATGTTTTCAAATGCATAAAATAACTATATAGCATTACAAAGGAAACTAAAAATATTGAAGTACAGTTCTGTGGACTCCAGGTTCAGAACTCCTGGGGTTGATTTATTATAAATCACCTGGGAGGTGATTTATAATGTTCCTTCTATTTTTGAGATTTTGTGCGTCTTTGGTATTGTCTTGTTACGCCAACCACAGTCTTTGGACCAACAGTCTTGGTTAACCTCCACTTTTACTCACACACACTCCTCCTGAATTCGAATCTGCATTTTTTGACAAGATCCTCAGATGATTTGTGTACATAACAGAGCTTGAAAATCACCAACATTAGCATCAAGGTGAGACTGGGGAGCAGATTGGTGCCCAAAGGCCCTGTATTGCTGCTGGTGGATTGATATTACCATGTTATTGTGCAAATTATATAGTGGTTACATATTTCAGCCTAAGGCCGACTTTGCTTTCAACCTCTGCCAACATCTATTTTTGCTTTAAGGACAACTCATCTTAGTTTCAGTAATTGAAACTGTTGTTGCATTCTGAATGTTTAATAGCACAGGGCTCACTTGATGTTGTTATTACTCAGATTTCCCTTTGCTGTTTAAGCAGCACAATTCAATAGAAATATTCAAAGTAGAATAGATTCTTTAGAAATGTGGACCATATTTAGATAACTTTATATGACTGTAATATGATCTTAAGGACATAGTTAGGACTTTATTTCACAGGCTGAAGCTTTCATATGTTGCGGTTCTCATTTATTATTTATCTTTATGTTTATATGATTTGAAAATTACCTTTTCAACTCCCCCACACTCTCGTTATTTTGTAACTGCACTGCCTAAAACATAAGGTCCTTGGTCTGGTGCCAGCCTTTTTCTGCAGACCTACCACTGTCTCTGTCTCTAAGTGTGTGCTGTCAGCCTGAAGATGAACCTCTCGGCAGTGCTTTGTGCCCCCATATCTCTACCTTTTCATTCCACTCTTCATCATGCATTCCCCTTATCTTCTTCTTAGAGGGCCCGGGGATGGCGAGATTTTTGGTATAGTAGAAATAAAAATCTCCAAATTGATTTACAGAAATTATGGTGTATTGTAAATGTTTACACTGGACACATTAACATCATTCATACACATACCCAAATCGATTCAATGTATGCACGTCTCCAAATATATAAATGTGACGCCCAGGCCAATTGATTCTACTGTCTCGCTCAAAGCCCGCATCATGAGAAATCCCTTCTCTCCTGTGGAAATGCCCCCCATCCTTCGAGACATGGTCCAACGATCTGTTCTAATTTTGTTGACAAGAATGTTCTGTTTTTGCAATTCCTGTAGCACTTTGATTGCAATTCACACGTGATATTTTTAAGCTTTTTTACTTCCTTGTCCACTTATTTATTTGTTTATTTATTTTGTTAGTACATTAAGGTTGTACATATTTACGGGGTGCATGTGATATTTTGTTACCTACATAGAATGTATAATGATCAAATTAGGGTGATTGGGATACCCATCACCCCAAACATTGCACACAATATTCTTTATATACAACATTTTGTGCATACATTTTTCTTTCTTCACAAGATTACAAACACCCTCTAAATGGAGATATGTCCTGTTAATAATTAGCATAATACTTTTATACATAGCATGTTTGATGAACCTGTGGTGAATTTACAAATGATGGTAACCTTTTTATCATAATATTACCTGAGTGTTCACTTGATTTCAAAATAAAATATAAAAGCATTGGCATTTTTAATGTTTTCAGAAAGTTTGGCTAAAATACACACCATTTATATATCTATATATCTATATGTACATTTATATTCTTACATACTTTTTTCACATGTCATTGAAATAGGATTATTTACAAAATAGCTGAAAACATGTTTTTTAAAGTTTATGTTACTTTGATTTTAAAGGCTTGGTGAATAACACTGCTTAATACTAAGAATACAGTTGTGAACCTGTGTCAGATAGGTTACAAGAAAGAGAAAGAAAAATAAACCTAGTCTGGGTCTAGTGGCTCACACCTGTGATCCCAGCATTTTGAGAAGCTTGAGGCAGGAGGATTGCTTGAGCCCAGGAGTTTGAGAACAGTCTGGGTAACATAGTGAGACCTCATCTCTACAAAAAAAAAAAAAAAAAAAATTAGCAGGGCATGGTGCTGGGACCTATAGTCCCAACTATTCAGGATGTTGAAGTGAAAGTATTACCTGAGCCCAAAAGGTTGAGGCTTTTGTGAGCCGTGGTTGTCATGATCATGCCACTGCACTCCAGAATGAGGCCCTGACTCCAAAACAAACAGATAAACAAATAAATAAACACACACGCAAACACACCAACCTAATAAACCTAACAATTATAGGTGTGATAATTGCTGTGAAGGAAAATATATTTTGCTTTTTCTTGTCAAAGCAGAGGGGATCCGATTTCTTTGTACACATAGAGTTTTAACAAAGTGGGGAACATACTGAGTCAGTAAAGGAATCTTATCTCGATTATATGTAAGAACATTAGTTTGTGGTAAAGAAGAAGTTGTACAAAAACAGGCAGCCAGTTGAAATTGAGGCGAGGGGTAAGAGCAAATTGTTGGTAAATTTTCTGTGTCAACTGGTGAACTTTCAATCTTCTTGATTGAAAAAATTTACTGATAGCTATGTATATGTCACAGTGTTAAAAGGTTTCTTTGGTTTTATTTTTAAGAGAAAGAGATCTGAAGACCTATTCTTACTAGTGACTTGAGAATAGTGTACCTAGGTAAAAGAGACCCTTAGGATGTTAAAAGGCCTGTGGAGTACACCTAAGGTGACTACTCTGTGCTATGACTGATGTTCATCTAACTAGGGTGGTCAGACTTCTGGGAAACTTCTGGTGTAATTAAAGTCTTAAAAAAACTTTGTCATCATCCTTGGCAAAATGTTGCCAAAACATCACTGGGATGGATATTGAGGATATTTATTGAGAAGACTCCAAGATAACAGGTGATTGCTCTGTGTATGTTTGGAATTCTAGAAGCAGCTAAGTAATGATTATTTTTCCTCCGATATTTTAATATGCTTCTGTTTTTAAGAAGGACATCTGAAATGTGTTAATATCTGGATTTTGGAAGAAATTTACCTGGTTTTGGGGAATGTCGCCATCTAATGGCTGTTATATCAAATTGCAGATAACAGTACCTGGAGGACTCCATAAAATGCCTAAGGGACTCTATAAAAATAGACTCCATAAAACTGGTCCAGTCGATTTCATCTTCTTTGTTATCAAAAAGACTGTCAAACTGTGATATGTAGAAAACTTAATTATAATTTTAGTTATAAGTGCCCATCTCTATATCATTTCATCCTTCAATAATCCTTAAAACAAAAATAATCTCTTTTTTCAAGTAAATTGATTTGGTATGTGTATTTATGCATTTTCTGATTATTGACTTTTATTAGTAACTCTTAGAATAAAGCATAAAAATACCTAAAGTCAAATAGGAACTTTCATATATATTTTTCTTACTAGTTTTTTGATTTTTGAATGGCAGGGTTGAAATTGATGTTCTCTATGGACATTTCCAAATCTGCAATGTTAAGTTTGAAAAGTTGCTAGAAGCGCTTACATGTCAAGACTTCCAGAGCCTGAAGCCATGCCTTTTTTGCCTCCCGATACAGCACTTGTCTTATGGCAATGGCAGCTTACACGTGGATGCTGCTTTCCAGCAGACTCTCTGGAGCGTGGCCCCAATCAGCTCAGGAAGTGAAGCAGCCCAAGGTAAAAACTCCACTTCAATTAGAGGGCTGGTCCTTGACACAGAGTTGACAGTCATCTTTGCAATTGTGATAATGAGCTGATTGTTAATTAGAACTTTTTCTATGTCAAAATATTCAGAAATGCAGATACCTGACATTTAAGGATCTTGTGTAATTTGCTATTTAAAAGTGAAGCTTGTGTTAAGATTTATCTTTCCTTATTTTTATGCTGTTGGCAATTTTAGCTTATTTGTGTGTGTTTTCTGTGCTAGCTTGCTGGGTTGTTTTTTTTTTTTTTCTCCCTCTTTTTGGCCTCAGGGTATTTTTCAGTTAGGCTGATGTCAGGATCTCTTATTTTGGGGGGTCATGCCTTATAGCTGGATCACTATGATATTTATGCAACAGGGTGTTTTTATTTTTTCAGGAGAAATATTTGTGTATATTCTGGTTATTTTCACTATTATAGGTTCATATCTGATCCTACGCATTTGTATGTTTAATGGAGGATTTTATGTGGTTGAAGTCATGTATTCGAGTGGGAATATTCCTAATTGTGGGACTTGGGAGGCTGTGTCCTTGGCCAGGTACTTAAGCCTCACTAGACTTCAGTTTCTCTGCCTATGAAAGTAGAGAGTTGGGCCGGGTGCAGTGCCTCAAGCCTGTAATCCCAGCACTTTGGGAGGCCGAGGTGAGAGAATTGCCTGAGCCCACAGGTTCCAGACCAGCCTGGGGAACTTGGTGAGACCTTATCTCTACAATAAATCAAAAAATTAGCCAGGGTGGTAGTGTGCACCTCTAGTTACGGCTGAGGAGGAAGGATTGCTGGATCCCAGCAGGTCGTCGCTGGGGTGATCATGTATGTGCCACTATATTCCAGCCTGGGTGACGGAGTGAGACTTGAACTCAAAAACAAAAACACAAAAGGAAAGTAGAAAGTTGGACTAGATGATTTGTCCACTGTCAGCATCCGGCCATGACAGTCCAAACTTCAATGGTTTTTCATCCTTACAGGGTATCTGATTGGTGGTGATGTCCTCAGGTTACTGCATGGACATATGGACGAATGTCTCACTGTCCCTTCAGGAGAACATGGTGAAGAGCAACGAAGGTCAGTACCCAAGCCCAGCTTGCTGAGACTTGCACTCTTTTGCCTTGATGTAATTTTTAAAAAATTAAGAATATATGTGTTTAGGCCATTAGCATAATCCAAGGTGGCCCACTGACAGCTGTCTGTCCACTGAAGCAAACCATTTGTTGGCATCCTTAGAAGTTTCTGTTTCCATTACCTATCAATACAAGAGCAGATAGTTTTTGTATAATTAAAACATCAAGAAGCATTGAACAAAATAAACCCTGCTGGTAGAGTGAATGCATTACATTAAGCTACTTAAAACTTCATTAAATGTGCATTAGTTTGATTGATTGTCTTTCTAGGATGTTTAATTTCAAATTCAATTTCAGATTTAGGGTTTCCAACTTTTGCAAAATTTCAGAACTTTTCTATGACCTATCATTTATTGACCTAGAAAATAAAATTGATCACTTTTCCTCATAGTTTGTAATATAATACCTCTTTTATATTAATTTATTTGGCACTGGGACAAAATTAAAATAGTCTGAATTCACTGGGAAAAGGGTACAAATATTGCGAAACCATTAACATATTGCTGCTGCTTGATTTGGTCGCTGCTGCTTTGCCTAGCAAATTAATCAATGAATATAAGATGAATTCATAAGAGATTGCCATGAGAGAAGGCATTGTCTGGATGATTTGTTATATATTTTTAAATCTTTTGTGGATGTTTCTCTTAATATTAACATGGATACTTAGGTAACTATTATTTAATAAGTATTTATTGTAATTAAAAGATATAGGGAACATTTAGAAAATTACAAATCACTTAACTAGCTGTATAACCCGGGGAAAAGACCCTCTGGATCTTTTCTGGGTGCTAGGTCTTAACCTCTGTCCCTAGGCAAACCCGGATAATGGTGAAGAGTGAAATACAAAGCCTGGCGACATCCTCTAAGCTAAAATTGTTGCTTTTAGTAAGTTAGGAAGAAGGGGCTGATGGTATTCATAGGGTTTATATATAAGGTAAAGGAGATTTTAAAAGAAGTTGGCTTAAAGGAATTAATTTCAAATAGCAGGATTAGTGTCAAAACCAGAGGGATGACAGTATATCCTGGGAATAATAGTTATTCCAGAGTGACGAGGGGGAAATGGAAAAAAAGGTAGAACTAGACAAGAGAGTAGTTTGGTCAGCTTTTGAAGGGTCTTCAGTGCCATGCCCTTGGTCTGGATTTTCCTCTGAGCCAGGTTAGGAAGGCATGTGGAAAAGGGAGTGGAATAGTCAGATCTCTTTAAAAAAAACTACTGTTAGGCTCCATGAGCTTATTATCTTAGAGATGGGGAGTATCAGAATCAGGGAAACCAATTACAGTAATTCATGTAACAAAATATACAAACCTTAACCCAGAGAGTGTGTCAGAATAGGGAGGACTACCTGAGCAAGAGACATTTAGATAAAATTGATGAGTTTGCAGATGAACTAGATGTGGACTGTAGGAGAATATCAAATCCAGGGCCATCTTATTCCTGACTCAGGATGGTGCTGAGGAGTACAGGAGATGGTGTATGAAAGATACAGTTAAACTTTGAGTGCAGATGAGTACAGAGGGTCTATGACCCATCACGTAGGACATTGGGATTTCTGACTCTGACTTACCCAAAATCTTGGGTTGCATATAAATTACAGGCGTATGGAGGATAGTTGAAGGAATGAGGGTCTATCATTATGTTCACTCAGAGCATAATGAGAAGAGCTGTGATGAGGGTGCTGTGTTCATCAATTTGGGCATGTTGTTAAAAGGGCTTTGAAGCCATGGAATAGGCTAACCAGACTGGAGGCTGAAGGTGGATTCCTATAGAACACTGATGTTTAGCTGTGGGCAGAGGAAGGAAAGTCGGCAGAGGAGTCAGAATGTTAGTTAAGTGGGGAACCAGGGAAGTTGGTCATAGAAGCCAAAAAATTGGTGTGTGGATGCCATGATATACACATATGGAGTTAGGGGTTTTAAGATCCCTTTTGTGTCATTAGTCTCTGATTTGTTCATTGTAATCCTTAGAACAAGTGATTCTTTGTGCTCTTTTAGCTCTATCTACAGTCACTGAAGAGCTTTGTGGTTAAGGGAATAAACAACAACTAGACCGACATGAGTGTTGGGCTCTACTCTGCTACTTACTAGTTGTATGACCTGTGCAGGTGATGTAATTTCTTTGCACATTGGTTTTCCTCCTCTGTACAGTGGAGCTTAAATAGTAACTCCTACTTTAGCGGGATGTTGTAAAGATTAAGTAAGCAAATGCACATAAAATACTTGATGCGTATTGAGATCAATGAATTTGTTGCTAATATCCTTATTATTTAGACTGAAGAAGCTGTATTTAGCCCAAGATGATGGAAAAGTTTGAGGGACCCTGGGCTTGTGGATGACAGTAGAGCCCAGACTTTGAAGGAAGAGGGACCAGACTAGATAAAAGAAAACCCTTCATGGCATAGGTAGTCAAGACAGGAGTAGACATGAAGATCTCCCTGTAAAAGATGTTTGTGGTACATGTATGGCAAAATAAAGATTTTAGAGTGTTTTATTTATAGCTCATATTTCACATAAGCATTTTAATTCATGGAACCGTTCTGAATATATTTATTGCAAAAAAAAAAGACTCTTGAAAAATTTCAGTTAGCATATGATGCAAAATTAGATGGCATTGGTTTTCAGGCTCTTTTCCACGTCTTTGCCCAGGTGTTCATGGAAACAGGTTGATGGCAGGACATAAGGAAAAAAAAAATCCTTTTGCTGACTGGTTATTATTGCAGAGAAAACTAGGGGACATTTCAAAGATATTATACTAATGTTCTAGACTCAGGCTCCTGTTGCATACATGTTGAAGCATGCTGCTCCTTTCCAAATACAATTCTAGATTTCATTTTGATGATTTCTGTACCAACCGGGTGTGGTGGTTCACACCTGTAAGCCCAGCATTTTGGGAGGCTGAGATGAGAGGATTGCCTGAGCTCACGGGTTCAAGACCAGCCCTGGCAACTCGGTGAGACCTCATCTCTACAATAAATCAAAAAATTAGCTAGGCGTGGTGGTGCATGCCTATAGTTCAGCTAGTTGGAAGACTGAGGCAGAAGGATCATCTGAACCCAGCAGGTCAAGGCTGCAGTGGCTGTGAGTGTGCCACTGCACTCTAGCCTGGGTGACAGATTGAGACTTTGACTCAAAAAAAAAAAAAAAAAATCTATACCAATTTAATCTCCATACGTAGTCAGAGCAGCATATCATGACTCTTGTAGGTGATGACAGCAAGAACATATCTGTTTGTGTCCTTTTTTATAGCATGTTTTTATGGATGAAATTAGGTTAAAATAGATGTCAGATCCTGACTTCAGGAAGAAAATTAGTCAGAAATAAGCAACATGGAGTCTAAGGGATGTTATTTAAAAAAGGAGCATTGTGTTTGTCTTGATTGTGGTAGGATTGAATACTTTTGCATATAATGATAAAATAATTCCTTCAATTCCAAGCTTATAGAGCACTTCATTATTACAAATCTTGTTAATATCACTGTGAAGACATTTTAAAATTTTTTTCCTTTTTAAATTTTATTTTATTATAGTGTATGGGGTACAAGCGAGGGTTAGCTACATAAGTAGGCTGCACGCAGGTGAAGGTTGGCCTTCCAACTGGGCCGCATTCCCCGTGGTAGCGTAGCAGGAACCCTTTGCGTTGTCACACACCCCTCACCCTCCCCTCTCACTCTGTCCCCTAGCAGTACCCAATGACTACTGATGTATCCCTTGTGCTAATGTTCAGGGCCTACTTATGAGTGAGCACATGTGGTATTCAGTTATTTGTTTTTGTGATAGTTCTCCTAGAATGATGGTCTCTGACTCCGTCCAATTTGCTGCAAAGTCCATAATTTTGTTCTTTATGGCTGTGTAATACTCCAGGATAGATATGTTCCACATACATATTTTCTTTATGCAGTTCATTTTTGATGGGCAGTAGGGTCGGTTCCATGTTTTTGCTATTGTAAATAGTGTATCAGTAAATATGTATGTGCAGATGTCTTTTTTGTAGGATGATTTCTGTTCCTCCAGGTATATTCCTAGGAGGTGGATTGGTGGAACATATGGAAGGTGAATTTTTTAGTTCTTTTATGATAGGAATAACCATATTGCTTTCCATAAAGGTTGAGCTAGCTTGCACTCCCACCAGCAGTGTAGAAACATTCTCTTCTCTCGCTGTGGAAAATTTTTTTTTTTTTTTTTTGAGTTGGAGTCTCACTCTGTCGCCCAGACTGGAGTGCAGTGGCCGCTCCCGGCCACCACAGCCTCGACTGCTGGGCTCTGGCGATCCTTCCACCTCAGCCTTCTGAGTAGCCGGAATTACAGGCATGTGCTACCATGCCCGGCTGATTTTTTGATTTATTGTAGAGATGAGGTCTTGCCTGCCCAGGCGGGTCTCGAACCCACGGGCTCAGGCAATCCACTCACCTCAGCCTCCCAAAGGCACGGGATTACAGGCTGAGCCACCGAGCCTGGCTGAAAAATTTTTAATCTCCCTCTGTTCTCTCCCTAAGTCATTGCGGTGCCTTAGGGAACTGGGGGAGGCAAAGGACAGCTCAACCTGGAAGCAGAGACAGCAGTTCTTTGTTTGATATCAATCTATATTGGAGGAGAAATGCAAAATGATAACCTAAAATAAATAATTTTTGATTCATTAAAGAAGTAAAAAAGTTGATTTTTTGGACAGTGATTTGAAAGCTGGAGAAGTTTCAGGGAAATGTATAAAATTTTCTTTTGCTTCATAGTTTTTTGCTGTAATTATGATCCGGCTATACTCATTAATTTTATCCTGTTATTAACATTAAAGAACTAAAGTCAAATTTGTCTTATTATGAGATGTAGTGGAAATGCTTAAGGAGCTGCCCAGAGGAGACGTTTACTTCTGAGTAGCACGGGAATATTCTGGTCATAAATACAGTGCTCCTAAATGGATTTGTCCACCTGTCCCTGCTTCGTTCCATTGATAGTTGAATATGTATATAGATATTGAATATATATACTGCAGTTGTAGCTATTGAGAATGCAGCTCAGTGATGGCTTCTGAAATTCCAGATACCAGCTGAGTTATCTTTAACTTCCTCTTCACTTTTAGCTATGTATGTGTGTGTGGTTAACTCTTTACTCTCATAAGGAATATTAATAAAACTCTTAAAATGAAGAGCATATGGAGCTATTCAATTAAGTAAAACTGAATTGGAGACTAAGGCCTATCAAATTTAAGCTAATATACTTTTCCCATGTTATTGTTTTTATGAATTCCCGTTCCTATTGCTTTTATGAATCGAATTCTGACATGTTTGTGAAATATAGCATCACTATGGTTTTCTGTTGCTTGAGATTGTTTTTCAGGAAGACCTATAGCTCTAAAACAACTCATTGACAACTTGTCTAAACAACAATAAAAACTGTACAAATGCAAACTGTAGTAGTTGTGAGCAGTCAGGTACAAGAGAGATCCTTTAACTATTCACTGTAGTATCTTAGTGTTCTTAGTTCTTTCTCAGACTCTTCAAATAGTGAGATAGAATAAGTTAAGGAGAAGCAAGTCCTGGTGGCTGTCAAGGGATTTATCAGGTGTAACATAATGTTTTAATTATTGCTTTAAAAATAGACTTTCATCTGGGCTCGGTGGCTCAGCCTGTAATCCCGTGCCTTTGGGAGGCTGAGGTGAGTGAATTGCCTGAGCCCACGGGTTCGAGACCCGCCTGGGCAGCGAGACCTCATCTCTACAATAAATCCAAAATTAGCCAGGCGTGGTAGTGCATGCCTGTCGTTCCAGCTACGGGGAAGGCTGAGGCGGAAGGATCGCCGGAGCCCAGCAGGTGAGGCTGCGGTGGCCGGGAGCGGCCACTGCACTCCAGTCTGGGTGACAGAGCGAGACTCCAACTCAAAAAAAAAAAAAATACTTTCATTCTGGAAGCTTGAAATATGATTACCAAATTTTATTTCACGCCTGAAATAGGTTATGTGGAAAGTATCGACTGATCTAGATTTTGTCTCTGGATTGCATCTTGTTATTTCCATCCATAATTTTATGTGGCTATAGTAAAATATCAAAAAAGGCATTTCTTTTATGTGCACACACATTTATTTATGGATTAAATATGTACTACCTGAATTAAGTATGCCATACTTTTACATTAATACATTTTAAAATAGATACATTAGGAGACTATTATTTGGATCTCTGATTTGGAAATCTGTTAAGGAAACATTGTTTGAAAAGCTTTATTTGTATGTTAAAATATGTTTGCAATGTTAAAAGTAGTTTTATTGATTCAATAAGAATTTGTGGAATGACTGTTATGTTCTGGGTGCCAGAGCTATAGTAGTATATAAAAAAGATCTAAAGTCTCTTTTCTCAAGAAGTTTATATTCTAGCAGGGATATGGGACAATAAAATCATAAATGTGTTTATTTATAAGTGTACACACCTACCCATGAATGTAGATATATAAAATGTGTTAGGTGATGATAAGAACAGTGGAGAAAAACAATGCAGGGAAGGGAATGGGGAGTGTTCCTGCCTGCTGTTTGTTTTGTGTGTGTGTGTGAGGGGGAGCGTTGGGGAGAGAGGGAGGGAGAGAGTGAGAGTTTGCTCTTCTTCCACCTTATTAGACATTACTCGTGGTACATGCTTGCTCTGTCATGCTACTTACAAACACAGCACAATTAAGTCATGGTTTCTGACAATATCTGCAAATAAATGCTGCATTTGCTTTCCAGAATGTGACTCAGCAGACAAAAGCTATGCCATGTGCATGCATGACAATATTTTTAACCTTCCTCCCCTTTTAATATCATGATGATATGATGAGCTTTCGTTGTAAATAATTGGTAAGGCATGAGATGGATTTGATATAATGAATTAAATGTTTTTCATTCTGGCTTAGAAAGAGATGCATGGTTTATGTCTGTGTCCAAAATTGGATGACTAATATCCTTGTGAAGATATTTGTATGCCTTCAGTCACTAGCTAGGAGGAAGCTTTTAAATCTGCTGTGTTGTGCTCGAAAATGGTCAAGGATAAGACTTTTCTTCCTTCTCTCCTCCTCCAGGTCTTGCATCTATCTTTTGAGCCTGGGGCTGGGAGTAAGATGAATCTGCTAAACACTTTTGATGGAAGAGTCAGTACTTAAAGGAGAGCTATTTTCTGCTCTTTGCCTCTTCTCCCTTGGGAGAGATTCACACTTTCCTCCAAACTTAAACTCTCTGTTGACTGCAGAGAGCACAGTGGCCACTTTAATCTGTCCTAGTCTAGCAGCTGGACTTGGTCCAGAGTCATACACTCCAGGAATGGCTAGGGTAGATTGACTGCCTTCCAAAACACAGGCCTTTAACGCAAAGGATTCAAGATAGTCATAGGAATTGGAGCCATTAGATTTCAGAAAAAAAAAAAAAAGAATCAAGGCATTTAATGCACTTATGGATACTTGAATTGAAAAAGGAACACTAGATTAAAATCAACGTTAAACAAAAAGAAATCTCCCAGTTATTTTCTCAATTAAAATTTCAGAATATGACTTGTCCACGTTTGATTTGTTAACTTAATATAGATGTAAGCAAAATCTTTCAGAAGGAAAAAAAAAAAAAAGAGAAGCATCCTTTTAAATTTTCAGATAGCTTTATAAATGACTATTATATTCGATATATGGTGCAAAGTAACAGTAACAACATGTACTTTGTTGTTTTTCTGCTGTAGTCCTAGTTACATGATTTTTTTCAATGGTAATGCAAAGTGTAAGGCTGTTATTGTTTTAAATCCATGCTGATTCATTTACGTTTAATGCAAAGGTGTCTTCTCAAAACATACCTATTTTCCCTTGTGTGGCAGCATGAATGGAGCTATTGTCCCCAGCTCAGCCCCTGAATAAATAAGTAATGCTTCTTGAGATGCTGGTTAGGCACGTACTTCTTGATTTCTGTTGTATGAAGAGACTCCCAACAGCTTACTTTTCACATGCCTGTCGCTCAGCTGTTCTGCTAAACACTCCTCAAGGTACTGGCTGTAAAAGTCTACTATGAAAATGTGTCAACTGAAACACTAATGATTTCATGCTGAAATAACCTTTTAATTCTGGATCTGTTTTTCAATCACTTCAACTCAATTCCTTTAATGCTCATGGAGGGACTTGTGTAGCCCAGGCATTTTTGGTAGGTGCTGGGTATTAAAAAATAGAATGAGACCCAGCCCCTGTGATTGTGGAACTCATTATCTTTTAAGATCTCAACAATTCCATACTGAGGATAATGTGAATATTAATCTGGGAAGAGCCATTTATAATGTTTTTTCAACCTTAGATGGTCAATCTTTTCTCAACCTTAGATATACATTTTCATCATTCTACATTTTGAGGAAGGTCAGGCAAGGTAGAAATTTGTGTTGACTTTTGATCTTCAGGTGGTCCTTTGTCAGCCTGTAAAGTTAGTAAAACAAACTTTTCTTCCTATTAGTTAATTAGTTTGAACCTGCTATTTGATATCTATTCTAAATAAGAATTGTGGGTGAGTAATCATTAAGTATTTTCCAGAGGATTTATAGATGACTTTTTAATATCGAGGGTCTGATAGTACATGAACACAGCTGAACTTAATTTTGGGTTCAGGACAGGTCACCAGTAGGACTGTCTTTAACTTCCCCAATCCCATGGGACCATTTTTTTGTCTATGCTGGGCTTACATGTTCATCTCTTCTGTTCAATTTTCAGGCAGGACTGTGACATTCATTCTTGTATTCTTTCTGTAGAGGGAGATGTATATAGGGGAGTCTGCGTATACATATTTATTGTTTTGTATTTGTGAAAGAAAGAAATTGAAAGAAAGAAGTCATGCACTTCAATGTAGGTTGTTTAAGGAGAGCAGTGGGATGCCTGTGTAGAAAATCACTCCTGGCTGACTCACTAGGGTTTGAGGTCACCTCTTCATATCATTTTGGCAACTCCTGAAAGAGTGTGATCTGCTTGCAACAAGGGAGGGGGAAGAAAAGCCATCTTACTAAATCAGCTTACCAACTTGAGGTATTTTGGTATTTTGAGTACTATGACTCCAATATGCTTGACTGTCTTCTGTATTTGAAGTACCTTGTTTTCAAGGGAAAGAGTCCCTTGACCTATAGAGAACAGGAATCTGAACCTTGATGGCAATTACTTAACACAACAAAAACAAAAAACCCCCAAACATACAAATGGGTCAGTCTGGCAAAAAAAAAAAAAAAAAAAAGGGGAGGGGTGGATTGTGGATATCTCTGAGAATCTGATATACATTACAGATTCTTCCTAGAAAATTTGTCCACTTGCCAATATGCAGCATTTTTGTGATGTTAATTAATGTTTTCCTGTAGTATTTTCCCTGTTCTTTCCCCCCATTTAAGCAGCCAACAGTCCATATGCTTCTTTGCCTCAGAGGACATTTGAGACATGGCAGAAAGTTCTGGTTTTCTACAAGGCTGTTACTGGTTTTTAGTTCCTGAAGACGAAATTCAAGGAGGCCATTGTGCTTAATATCTTGAACAGAAAAGGGAGAGGGATTGCCTCAGAAAAAGGAGAGAAAAAATTTTCCCCAGACTTAAAAGACACACACAAGGAGCAGTTGGGGACACACACACACACACACACACACACACACACACACACACACAAATGAATCTTGACCTAAACTCACATTTTATGCAAAACTTAATTTAGAGACCATAGACTTAAATATAAAACTTATTATAAGACTTGTTATAAGACTTAAATATAAAACATAAACTTTTAGGAAAACAAATATAAAACTTATAGGAAAAAAAAGACCTAGAGAGAAGCTTTTTAGAATCGTAGATTCTTAAACTTGACACCAAAAACATGTCCATAGAAGAAAAAATTGATCAATTGGCTCTCGAGAAACTTTTGCTCTACAAAAATGTATGAGGAGGGTAAAAAGGCAACCTGTACACTAGGAGAAAATATTTGTAAATCATTGTGTCAGACAAGGACAGTATCTAAAAAATACAAACAATCTAATTAGAAAACGGGCAAAAAATATGAATAGCTGGTTGTTAGGGTCCGGATAGGGTGAGGGTGGATAGATGGAGAGGGAGAGGTGCAGAGAGGCGCAGAGAGGTGCAGCATCGCCAGAGCCAGCAAGCCAGGGGTGCGCGCTGGCAACCCAAAGATCTGAGTAAATGCAAAGAATTGCAACACACAAAGAGGTTAAAACAAGAAAAGTTTAATTAAAAGTAAATTGGAGAAAGAGAAGAGAAGGGAGAGAGATTTACCTCCGCAAGGTGGGGGAGGGGACCAAAGCCAGGAAGCGTGACAACAGCCATAGCTCAAAGAGCACATGGCCACACCAGAGTCTAGCAAGACAATGGCTGTTGGCTGCTTGTTGTTGAGTCCTTTTAACCATTCCCCTTGATGGGGGAAAATCATTAAGGTGATTGGGTGATGATCTGTTTCACGTCATCACAAAGGGGCAGGCAAGCACAGGTACTTACATCAGGTAATGCACAGCAGGCAGATGGGTGGGTTAATCACATGATTGCTGCCATGGTGGGGTTTATTTGTGTCACCTAGGTCACAAAAGGACTGATTGGGTTAACCCTGGGAGCAGGGGTTCCTGCAAGAGACTTGTTAGACATTTGCAATTCACAAACTCTAACATTTACAACTCACATATTCCTTGACCAAAGGTGGTCATGTCATTACTTTTATGACTTTGGCCAGCCAGAGGTGATCTTTGATCTTTGGCCTTGACAAGGAACCTAAAAGTTTACTAGAGATTATTTTGCTAAACCATGAATTGAAAGGTTGGACTGTCCTGGTCTTGTAGCTGATAGAGATTTGCCAAGGGGCAGGGGGCGGGTGGGATAGACTGCTGCTTGTTTTGCAGTAGAATGTCTGAATGCTTTCTAATGGTTATGCTGAGGCAAAAAGACTAAACCCTTTCACTAGTTATTAAAGGCAACATACAGATTGCAAGTAAGTACATGGGAAGATGTTCAGCATCATTAACTATTAAGGAAATACAAATTAAGACCACAATGAGATATTACTACACACTTATCAGAATGGCTAAAACCAAACAAAACTCAAATAAAAATATATTGACAGCCAAATGCTGGTGAGGATGCAGAGAAGTTGGATCCCTCATTTATTGCTTGTATAATGCTACAGCCACTCTGAAAACATTTTGGCAATTTCTTAAAAGCATAACCATGTACTACTACCATGTGACCTACCATTTGCATTTTTGAGCATTTATCCTAAAGAAATGAAGACTATTCATGCCAAAACCTGTACACAGATATTTAGTGTAGAGCAGGTTTATTTTTAATAGCCAAAATCTGGCATCAGCAGGTGAATAAATAGTTAGGCTGTCTGTGGTACCTCCATAGCATGGGATACTACACAGCAGTTAAAAAAAAAAAGGCCTGTTGAAACACACAGTAACTTTGATAAATCTCCAGGTGTAATTATGCTGACTGAAAAATGTCAACCCCGAAAAGTTATTTACTGTATGACTGAATTTATATAACATCTTTGAGATGATAAAATTTTAGGAATGAGGGGCAAATTAGAAGTTGTTAGAGGTCAGGAAAGCAGAAAGAGAAGTGAGACAGAGGTAGATATAGTTCTAAAAGGATGACTGGAGTGGTCCTTGTAGTATAGGATTTTGTGATGCTGACCTCAGAAACTTACACAGATGATAAAATGGTATAAAGCCTAAAATACACACACATGCAAACAAACACACATGAATGAATACAAGTAAAGCTGGAGAAATCTAGTAAGTTTAGAAGATTATATCAAAGTCAGTATCTTTGTAGTGAAACTATTATACTATAATTTTTCAAACTATCACTATTGGGGAAACTGGACAAAATGTTTGATGGATCTTTCTGCATTATTTCTTATACCTGCATGTGAATCTACAGTGATTTCAATTTTTAAAGGCATTCACAAAGACTGGAAAGGGAACAGAGATTTCTGGTGCTTTCCATTTGCTTGAGAGCCCTGAGGCATTTTGTTAAAGTAAAAACCCCACAGCCATTCACCTCTGAGTTTCAGGATGCCCAGCACCAGACTTCCTGACAGCTGTCTCCTTCTTATTCTGTTGCCAGGGGGTGTGTGGTGCAAAACTCATGGGCTTTTTGACTCTAAGCCAAAAGGAATTTCAGAACGGCCAGTGGAGGTTTTAAAACAGTTTATTAGTGAAAGTACAAAAGGGAAAGAAAGAAGTTCATGCCAGAGAGCTGACGTGGGCGAGTCTCTATAAAAGAAAGACAGTACTTTTACTCTTGACTAAAAACTAGATATATTTCCACAATAATTAATATGTTAAGGAGGGTGGGTTACAGTTATTCACTGTGTAAAGATTGCCATCTCTCCATGTCTGAGAGATGGACTTTTCCCAGAACACACATTTTGCCTTTGACAGGAGACTTGCTAGACTTGGAAATATACAAGTTCAGGAGCTGAAAGGTGTGTGATTAACATTTCTACACCCTTGATGAGCTAAGAGGTGGGGTTGAGTCTTTTACATTCAAAAGGGAATTTTAAGGAGCCTTAGTGATTGTTATGCTAAACCTTGAGCTGAAAGATCGAACTGTTCTATTCTTACATCTGATGGGGTTTTCTTTTGGTTAGCTGAGGGTTGGAGTAGACTGGTGGGTTCACATTCCAGGTGAACCTGCAGAGGTGATGTCTGGACGTTTACTAAGAAAACTGCCCACAAGAAATTGATCTGTCTATGCCTAATCTACACTAGCTACCTTGCCTCAGTTCCATCCTGATTTCAAGGGAGGTGGCAAGAACTCAGAGGGGAATGGCTGTGGGTTTTTTACTTTAACAAAATGCCTTGTGCCTCTCAAGCAGCAGGCTTCAATCTGGAAGTGAGCATGAGACCCTGTATGTAGATCGAATGAATGAATTGGTCTAGCCCAATATCTGATATTACTGCACTGCTCTGGAAGAATGAGTAGGGCTTGAATTCCTCACTAACTTGATGGGATGGAGATTCAGATTTTTAAATAATTATATTTTGAAGATGATTTTTAATATGACATTGTTTACAACAGTAGACAGTTATTTCAAACCACCTCTCCTGCTTCAGAAAAACTAACAAATGTAATCCCCCTCAATCTCCTCCTCCCCAAAAGTGAAGGGCTGACAAAGCAGTGAAGATGTATGGGACCAAGTTCAGAAATCAAAAAGATTAAAGAAGAAGGTTCATCATTTGGAGCAACCTCTTCTCTGGGGGGACATGGGGGGGAGTTGCAATGGCGAGGGACCGAGAAGTGAAGCAAAAAGCTACTCAAAAAATTATAGAGTAGAAGTGGATACAAAATTGTAGCACGGGACCCATCAAAGAAAGGCATTTTGGGAGAGAATTCAAAGAACTATACCTTTAAAGCAATCGTGGTCCAGAAATAGAATGGCCCTAACAAGTATTGAAACTCATCATCAAATAATATGAATTGCCATATGGATTAAGATAATATGGGATTGCTTGTGCCCCTAGTCTATCTATCCTTCCAGAAGCAAAAGTAAAACTTGTGGGAGACAGTTGCATGTAGAATGCAAATTAAGTCTATAATTTTAAATATAATCAATGGCTGGTAATCAAAATGTTCAACCCCAACTGGTATCCCACAATATAGCAGAGACCACAGAACGTAAGGATTCAGTTCTCCTCAAGACTACCACCACCTAAGACACTAACCATAAATGAGACCCCCCAGACCGTCTGCACTTCTGACCAAGTAGCTATAAATTTAGGGGTTCCCACAACCCCCTTAGGGTAGACGTTTCACCTGAATAGCGTGCAGAACTCATAAAACATTATATCTATGCTTACAGTTTTATTATAAATGTTATAAATCAAGACTAGCCAATTAAGAGATATATAGGAGAAGGTCTGGGAGGGTCCCAAATACAGAGGTTCCCATTCCCTGTGGAATTAGTATGTTTACTCTCCTGGCTTTGTTGTGCCTCAGTGTCCAGAGTTTTTGTGTTGGAGTTTTATTATATAGGAATGATTGAGTAAATCACTGGCTGCTCCTATCCCTAGAGGTTGTGCTGGATCAAACCTTCACCCCTCTAATCACATGGTTGATCTTTTCAGTGTGGCCAGCCCCCATCTTGAAGCCACTTAGGGGCCCATCATTAACAACCTCATTAGCATTAAACTGAGGTATGATCTAAGGGGCTCATGAAGAACAAAGACACTTTCTGTTCATGTAGAAAATTCCAGTGGCTTACTGTCTCCCAGAAACCAAGGACAAAGACCAGCCTACTTCTTTATTTCAGAACATAGATGTACAAGAAAATAGGATTCTACTGAAGACCAAGAGCCTATATATGCCATAGAAAAAGGCGCACAGGTCTTGGACACATAGATGAATTAACATACAAGGTGGAAAAATTTAGCAGAGCACTGGAAACTATAAAAGGGATCATGTAGAAATTCTAAAACTAAAAATTAAAATTAGTTAATGTAGAAACTCAATGTATAGATTTAATATCAACTTAGAAATACCTGAAAGGAGAATTAGTGAACTGGAAATTAGATCAGAAGAAAATTCAGACCGAAACACTGACAATCAGAAGATTGGGAAAAGAACAAGAATTATGTGGGAAATTATGTCTATCATACATGCGGGTAATTTGAGTCCCGAAATGAAAGGACAAGGGAAGGAGGGAGACGTGAGCAAAGGAGGGAGGAAAGGTGGGATGGATAGAGACAACAAGAACTCTCATTTATATGGGGTAGAGGCAGTGTTTAATGAAATTACTGGAGAATTCTCCAAAACTGACTAAATTCATTAAGCCACAGATCCAAGAAGAGCTATGGTCCCCAAGTAAGACAATGAAAAGGAAATTGCAGGTGGTCACATCAAAGTAAAACTGTTGACATATGAACTCAAGATGAAACTCTGAAAAATAGACAGAAAAAAGGAATCGTTCCTTTATTTATTTATTTATTTTTGAGTTGGAGTCTCACTCTGTCGCCCAGACTGGAGTGCAGTGGCCGCTCCCGGCCTCTGCAGCCTCGACCTGCTGGGCTCTGGTGATCCTTCCACCTCAGCCTTCCCAGTAGGGAATAGTTCCTTTCAAGTGACAGCAGTAAGATTTACAATGGACTTGACCTCAGAAACAATTGGAAACATTGGATGTAAGCTAAAAAGCACTGAAAGAAAATAACCGGCATTCTACAAGTTTATATCCAGTAACGTGATACTTTTGGATGAACAGAGCTGCGGGAATTCATCAATGCCAGACCCATAGTCATCGATGAAAAGATGCCAAACTCTGTAAAATATTTTAACATGGATTATTCTGGCCAACGTGAATGACCGTAGGCTCAAGAACACCCATCCTTAGGAGATCCTGAGAATGTGTGCCTGCAGTAGTTGAATTACACAGTTTGGTTACATATATTTTAGGAAGGCAGAAATTACAGAAACCATAAATCAACACATGTGGGGTTTTCACTGGTTTGGCCCAGGAAGGAGGAACATTTCCACGTGGGCACTTGTGGGTTATTGGTGGATTTAAAGATTTCTCAACTGGTAATTTGTAGCTCCTATCTAAGGAATTTTGGAAATCAGTAGAGGGAAGGGTGCCCTTCCTTTGCAGGATCATAAAATATTTTTTATTTCCTTCTTAACCCAAGTCAGGTTGGAAAATAAACTTCAGCATATAGGGTAATAAGAGATCATCTGGTGAGTCCTTATCAGGCATGATTCTCCAAGCTTCTTAGGGATTTGGATAAGAGAAAAAAGGTCACACTTTAGTCTTCACAGTAAAGGAAATACCACAGAGTATTCTTTGAGAAAACAATCTCAGATATAACTTTGAAGATACAGAAAGGGAGAAACAAACAGCAAAGTAAATATGAGGGTAAATAAAAAAGGATATTGAGTAAATAATGACTATGACAATGATGTGATAACAGCAACATCTTGGATTTAAATACCATGAAGAACAATGCATTACAACAGGGGCACATGGGTCAGGATTAGAGTAAATTGAAATAAATGGTGGTTTTTGCATTGTGTGGAAAGTGGTAAACTGCTAATTAGATCATACTGTATTAAGCCAAGAACACTTTGTCATCTGTAGACACTGAAAAATAATAAAACAAAAAATTATAAAATTAAGGAGAAACCATAATAATAATAATAATATACTGAATTCACAAGAAAGCAGGAAATGAGAAAAAAGAACTTAGGAGTAGAAGAAATATTGAGAAGACTGAATTCTGGTGTATCCCCCAAGATCTTTACCTCCTGTTATATACACTCTGTATAATTCCATTCCTTTTTGTGTTTTGAAACTGGGAATATGATGGGCTCCACTCTCATGATTAAGTTGCATTTTCTGACAATGATAAAAGGATGTTGCAAATGTAATTAAGGTCCCCAATCAGTTGATTTTGATTTAATCCGAAGGGAGATTTTCCTGGGTGGACCTGAAGTCATAGATTCAAAGTTTGAGAGATTCTTCTGCCAGGCTTGATGAAATGAGTTGCTGTATTTTGAGTGTCTATGGATGCCATGTGGCAAGCATCTGGGGGCAGCTGCTAATTACTGAGAGCCTTCCTCATCTGTCAGTGGGGAAGAAAACGGGGACCTCTGTTACACAGCTACAATGCACTGAATTCTGCCTTTTACCAGTGAGCTTGAGATAGTCTCCCACTCGAGGCAAGAACCCAGCCCCACCCAATGCCTGTATTTCAGCCTGTGCGACCCTGGGCAGAGAACCCAATTATACCATGCCCAGATTTCTAACCTACAAAACTGTGGAATAATAAACGGTGATGCTTTTCAGCTATGACATCAGTGGTACTTTGTTACACAGTAATACACTACTCACAAATTTCATCTGATATCACCTTGGGAATAACATATACAGGAAAGAGGAGGACTGACTCCAAGTTGGATAGTTGAGGGGTTCTAGAAAAGGATCCTAAGAAGCAATAGCCAGTAATGTAGGAGGAAAATGTAGATAGAGTGATATCCTGGAGTCAGAGTGCAAAATTTTCAAGGGAGAAGGACTGATCAACTATCTCAGATGTGGTTCTCTCCTCAAATGTCTCCACAAATGGAATATCCTTAAAACAAAACGTCTTCATTGTTTTCTTTTATAACTTCAGTTATGAACTATGTAAATTGCTGTCAAGTCTAATGCTTATGCCACACACAACTTCTCCTGAATTCCCATTGTAAATGTTCAAGTTCTTACTGTATACATATCTCTGCATGAATTTTCCTTGGGACTGCAATTGAAATGTATCAACCTTAATTTAATTCTGTCAGAGATGTTTTCTTTCTTATAATCTGTAACTTGGTTATGCATATCAGGCTACTGTACTCAAAACTTTGATTTTTCTTTTTTCGAATAAAATAAAAACTTGGTCTTTAATATCCCATCGATTTTATTGCTGAAAGTCTTTCCTGTTGCTTCTCTTGCTGATGCCGGTTTTTAAATGTGCACTTGCCTGTTTACTGTGATATGAAGACTCTGTTGATTTCAGATTAGTATCCAAACTCCTTATTCTTTTTTTTGAGTTGGAGTCTCACTCGGTCGCCCAGACTGGAGTGCAGTGGCCGCTGCCGGCCACCTCAGCCTCGCCTGCTGGGCTCTGGCAATCCTTCCGCCTCAGCCTTGCGAGTAGCCGGAATTACAGGCATGTGCCACCATGCCTGGCTGATTTTTGATTTATTGTAGAAATGAGGTCTCACTGCCCAGGCGGGTCTCGAACCCGCGGGCTCAGGCAATTCACTCACCTCAGCCTCCCAAAGGCGGGGATTACAGGCTGAGCCATCGAGCTGGGCTAAACTCCTTATTCTTAACTTTGCATCTTTATCTTCTTATTCTTGTGGATTTGTCTGATCACCATATAGAAAAGTAGGTAAGAAAACTTTCTTAAGTTTATCTCTTCGTCTCATGCACCAACCACCCAGTGCTGGTCTTGTGTTTTGAGCACAGCAGCCTGCTACAAGATTCCATGACCTTTCTCCTCATACTTTTACTACCATGTTCTCTACATATTCTTGTTATTTTCTTTGCCTGGTGAATTCCTACTGAGCTTCAAGGGTGATCCTAAATATTATCTTTAGGGCTCTTTTTGATAACTGAACATGATTGTTCCCACCCTTCCTTCTTTGCCTCCTTATATAGTAGTTTTCCTACACTACCACATGTTAGTTTTTGTTCTTTGTGCTTTTCTTACCACATTAAATTGCACATTTGTGGATGCAAGAACATTGACGTTTCATCTTTCTCCTAAAATCTATTCTCAAAGCTCTAGAATATGAATGATAGGAAATTAATGTTTGTTTTTAGCTAAATTCAGTTCTATTTCTAAATTACTTTTTTTTTTTTTTTGAGTTGGAGTCTCACTCTGTCACCCAGACTGGAGTGCAGCGGCCGCTCCCGGCCACCGCAGCCTCGACCTGCTGGGCTCCAGTGATCCTTCCGCCTCAGCCTTCCCAGTAGCCAGAATTACAGGCGCGCGCTACCACGCCCGGCTGATTTTTTGTTTTATTGTAGAGATGAGATGATACTTTTGTTTTTATGAAGGAATAGAAATAGTTCTTCATATTATTAACATTTGCAATATTTCCATCTCTCTTTTCAAGAGACGCCCCCAAATTTATTTTAGATAGCCTTGTATTATTTTGTGTATTTTAGGGAAAGACAAGCATAAGAAAAGTTTTCATTTAAATCTCCTTCTTTTTCCTCCCAGAATCTTCCTAATGTGTTTTCTCTTAGTATATTAATATTGGTTGAGCTTGGGATTATGCAATAATTTTTTAAATTAATAGACATTATTTTCCAGTTTTAGGTTTATAGAAAAATTGAGCAGAAAGTAAGGGAGTTTCTTATATACCCACTCATCAGTTTCCCTTTTATCTTGTATTGTTTATTGTTGAACCCGGGACCCTAATGAGAGAGATAGAGACCACAAAGAGCCAGCTCCGATGCAAACACACAAGGGTCTTTATTCAGGCTCGAGTCTGGGCTCACGCCCGAAGCAGCAGCTTCAGGGACGAGAGCCCCGATCCAGCATGGCAAGCAGTTTTTATACATCATTACAGAGGGAGGGGAAAGAACTTTAAACTTGTTTTTACATGATAGGGTAATTTCTCCTAATGGGTACGGGGGCACTTGGGATTGGTCTGGTCCGCTCAGCTACCTGTGATTGACGGGGGAGCTGCTAAATGAGCAGAGTGGAATGTCAGCAGGCAGGCTAAGCAAAGGAATGTCCGGGAGGGGTTTATTACTTGACATTCACATACTGCTAGCAGCAGTTGCGGAAGCAATCGGTTATTTTATGAGACAAACAAAAATTAAACTTAACAAAATTCTAAGTACAAACACTGCAAACAAATACAGTGAACGTGGGGTAGGAATTCATATAGTAATAGTTCTCTTAGAGTTTTTTTTTTTAATCTCTTGGGTCTCTCAGTATTAGTGTGGTATACTTAATATACTTACTAAATCAATATTGACACATTATTCTTAACTGAAGTTCATAGTTTACATTAGGATTCTCTTAGTGTCGTACATTCTATGGGTTATAACTAATAATGTGTACCTACTATTACAGTTTCACACAAAATAGCTTCACTGTCTTAACATCTTTTTTTTTTTTCTTTATCTATCTTTGCTTCATCTCTTCTTTCTTCCCCCCACTCTGAACCTCTGGCAATGAGAGATCTTTTTACTGTCTCTGTAGTTTTGTCCTTCTTAGAATGCCATAGGGTTGAAATCATAGAGTGGAAGCGTAGACTGAGGCAAAGTGGGCCAGTGCCCCAGGAATAATGCAAGATTGCTACAAGGAAGAAAGTAGAAAAAAGTAGAGTTTATTGTTCACCTTTCACAGATGGAGAGGGGGCCGACGCTCCAGGGCAACTGTGGCATGGCAGGCTAAAGACTCGGAATATTTAAGGGCTGTAAAGCAGACCCCTAAAGCTAAGGGGCTTAAACCTGGAGGAGGTTTGGGCCAAAGGGAGTGTCTAAAATTGTGTTCTTTGGCTTCTATTGCAGTCACATAAATTACATCTCTTGACATTGCCAGGCATCAGCTTTCCGTGACCTCAAGTGGTGGGCTGGGGTGGTCACGATTGGGTTATAACAATATATTAGTAAGCATGGCTCTCTTGGAGGTCATCACAGGTAGCTGATGGCAAGTATTAATACAGATGCCTAAAAAGAAATTGCTAGCAAGCAGGACATGCTCAAGGGGCTCCATATAACCGCTGATTTCTAAAACTAAAGCATTCTTTTCATTAATGATTACATGGCAAAAAGTGCATGGGGCATGCAGCAAGGGGGTTTCAAAGAGTGAGCCTAAGCAAAATGGCAGTGCTGTTTTAAAGTGGCTACATTAAATGTACTCTACACTTTAAAGGTTCTCTCCTTTCATAAAGTATATAGCCCTTTCAAGCTGGCTTTTTTCACTTAGTAATGTACATATAAGGCTCTTCCTTGTCTTTTCATGACTATCTCATTTCTTTTCATCACTGCAAAATATTTCATTGTATGGACGTACCACAGTTTGTTTATCCATTCACATACTGGAGGTATCTTGGTTGCTTCCAAGTTGTGGTAATTATGAATAAAGCTACTATTAATATTCATGTGAAAGTTTTTACATGGGCTAAATGGATCATATAGTAAGAGTATGTTTAGCTTTGTAAGCAACTGTCTTCCAAAGTGACGGTATTATTTTGTGTTCCCACCAGTAATGAATAGGAATTTAGTGGTGTTTGTGTTCTGGGTTTTGACCATTCTAATAAATGAGTAGTGATATCACATCGTTGCTTTAATCTGCATTTCCCTGATGACATATGATATTGAGTATCTTTTCATATACTTGTCATCTGTATATCTTTGGTAAGATGTCTATTTGGATCTTTTGCCCATTATGTTTTATTATTGTTGAATTTTAAGCGTTCTTTGCATAGTTTGACTGTGAGTCCTTTATTAAACATATGCTTGTAAATATGATCTTCCAGTTTCTGGCTTATCTTTTCATTCTCTTAGTAGTGTCTTTTTCAGGGCACAAGTATTTAATTGTAATGAAGTCTAACTTTCTAATATTTTATTTCATGGATTATGCTTTTGGTCTTGGACGTCTAAAAAGTTCCAAACACAAGGCCATCTAAATTTTTTCTTGTTATTTTCTAGTAGTATTATAGCTCATAGTTTGTATGTGTTACATTTAGACCTGTAGTTTTGTGTGTTAATTTTTGTGAAAGATGCAGAGTATGTTCTAGATTCATTGTTTTATACATGAATGCATAGTTCTAGGATTATTTGTTGAAGAGACAGTTTTTTCTTCATTATATCAGGTCTGTGATTCATTCTGAGTTAAATTTTATGAAGGGTTTAAGAGTTGTGTCTAGATTCATTTGTTTTTGGTATGTGGCTGTTCAGTTGTTATAGCACCATTTGTTTAAAAGATCATCTTTTTCACATTGAATGACCTTTGCTCTTTTGTCAGGTCAATTGATTACATCTGTGTGGGTCTATATCTGGGCTCTGTATTGTGTGCCATCAATCTGTTTGTGTCTTCTGTCATCAACCCCAAGTTGTCTTGATTACTGTAGCTTCATAGTAAATCTTTATGTTAGGTAGTGTCAGTCCTTTGACTTTGTTCTTCTGCTTCAAAATTGTGTTGGCTATTCTGGGTCTTTCACTTCTCTCTATAAATTTTAGAGTCAGTTTGTTGAGATCTATGAAATATTTGACTGGGATTTTGATTGGGGTTGCCCTGAAACTATAACTCAAGTTGAAAAAAAACATGGTATCTCAATAATATTAATCTTCCTATCCATGAACATGGAATATGTCTTCATTTATTTATATCTTCTTTGATTCTTTTAATCAGTTTTGTAGTTTTCCTCATGCAGATCTTGTATTTTGTTATATTTATGCTTAAGCATTTAATATATTTGGTGCTGATATAGATATTTTTAAAAATTTTAATTACCTTGCTGGTATATAAGAAAGCAATTTACTTCTGTATCTTAACTTAGTATTGTGCAACTTTTCTATAATTGATTATTAGTTTCAGGATTTTTGTTGTTGTTTTTTGGTTGTTATTGGTTCTTTGGAATTGGGATAGGTAATCATTTTATCTATGAACAAAGACGGTTTTGTTTCTTCCTTCCCAGTTCATGCACCTTTAATTTCCTCTTGTCTTATTGTATTATCTAGAACTTTCAGTACAATCTTGAATAGTAGCAGTGACAGGGACATTCTTGTCTTGGTCCTGACTTTGAATTCCTCATCATTAAGTACAATGTTAGCTGTAGGTTTTTTGTAAATGTTCTTTATCAAATTGAGGAGATTCCCTCTCTTCTAGTTGATTGAGAGTTTGTGTCATAAATGATGTTGGATTTTGTCAAATGCTTTTTCTGCACCTGTTAATATGATCACATGATTCTTCTTTTTTTTTTTTTTTAGCATGATGGATTATATTATTGTTCAATAATATTTTAAATTAATTACCTCAAAGACCCATCTCTCTTCTGGCCCTAAGTTATTTGGTGTATGAGAGAACAGAGTCTCCACTGGAGAGGACTACAGGGTAAGCTTTGTCTTCAGTGAATAACCAGGTTGCAGTTGAGGCTTCAAGATTAAGGGATCGTTCAGAGAAGATGTTGGAGTAGAGGTGTTTCTGAGTTCCCCATTCTGTTCCATTGATGTCTTTAGCTGAAACTTCACTGTTTTAATTGCTATTGTCTTATAATGATATTTGGCAGAGAATGTTTTCATCACTTTCTTTAGGAGTTCCAGATTATTCTTGGACTTTTCTTTCTCTATATAAATTTTCAAGTTACAAAGTAGAACCTATCAGAATTTTTATTGCAATTAAGCTGAATTATCAATCAATTGGGGAGTGTTGACATATTTGAAATATTGAGTCTTTCGACTCAATATTCAGTGTATGAATATGGCATCTGAATTTATTTCAGTCTTGTTTCAGGTCTCCCAATAAAGTTCTATACTTTTCTCCAAAAGAAAAGTTAATTAATTACCCCATGTATACAATAGGAGAAAACTAATCATTTTTGTCACCATACTTTTATTCAAGCAGTACATTCCTTTTGAAATAAAAATATTGACCATTCCTATGAATACTTGTTATGACATTTATAATCGATTTTGATAACATCATTAAATAACCATTGACTTTTTAAAGGAGAACTGAATTCTGTGGTGTACTGTACATTCATTGAAAATTAAATTTGAATAAATGAAGTAGTATGATTTTACTGCCCTGCACTGCAGCAACTAACATATTTTGGTATGACTTACTCTTTGTCCCGGTTGCATTCTACACAACCATGTAATAATGGTATGAATTGGCAAGGGAACCCCCAGAGGCTGGTAAACTAGCCTTCTCTATTTTTAACCTGTGTAATGGATTAATTATAAAAATTTGATGTGACTGATTAAATTGCCTTTATTATTATGGCTTCCTCTTTTGGTGTTCAGTATTTGTTCCACACTCTAACTTCTCTCCGGACAAAAGTGAAACCAGAATGTGTACGCATTCAGAAAGTAGCTTCAGCTACTCTGAGTAGCTCCAGGTCATGTCCCCTTGTTTTAAATTCATATGGTAAATGTTAAAAAAGAAAAATAAGTTTATGTGGCGCTGCCATTCAAAGTGCCTTTGGTATTGCAGTAATAATAGACTATATGTAAGCTATTCTGTGTTAAAAGAATAAACTAATTTCTTCAAGACTTATATTGAAGAGACAAAAGTAGATTGAAAAAAATGCTCCAGTCATTCTTTCTTCATATAGTCTTTTTGGGATAAGTCTTGTGCTCTGCAGTACTGCGAATTTATCTATATCTCTTTTGGCGAAAGGAAGGATGTGTCACAATGTAGACATTAATTCTAGATTTAGAAATATGATTCAGGACAGATAAAGTGAACTTCTTCTCAATTACTTCTGAAAGACCCTGGAGTTTTATCTATCTAACTCTCCATGAGATTAAAATTACCAATAATGTGGGCAGGACCTTTTAGATCTTGGGTCCACAAAGTATGGCCAATGAGTCAAAATCAGTCTGCTGCCTGTTTTTGCGAATAAAGCTTTATTAGAATACGGCCATGCTATATATGTTAATGTATTATCTAAGTTTGCTTTTGTATTGTACAACAGAGCCGAATAATGTGACAGAGGCCATATAGTCTACAAAGCCAAATATACTAGCTGGCCCTTTACAGAAAAGGTTTTTTTCGCTCCGGTTTTAGACCAAGCTTTCATAGTGGCAGTGGATATCTTTGTGGGGCTTGGAGATGGCTGTCAGCCCTACAGTCCTAGAGACATGTATATTCCTGTGCTGGAGTCATAGGAAGGGTGAGAAAGCAGGTGACTTCAGAAGTAGATTTAAGTAAGAGAGAGAAGGTGGTCAGGTCTTTGTGAGTGTATTTACAACAAGGCATGTCCCAGTCCATTAAGCCCAATGTTCTTCTCTTCAGCAGAGGTTTTTTTGACCCTTATGGGGGTCACATGGTCACAGAGGTCTAATGAAAACTAGGATCCCCCCGTCCAGGATAGCACCCACACACATATGCATTTATACACCAGCATTCCTTTTCAGCGATTTCTACATACTCCTTTTGCTTCTTCCAAGTCGTCTACATGGGTTATATCATTCCTTCCTTCCTCACAGTAACCCAGTGAGTATGAGTCTCATTTTATGTGTGAAGAAAATGAGACAGAGAGTTCAGCAACTTGGTGAAGTTCATACAAGGAAGTGACATCTTCAGAGAGTTAGTAACAATTCAATGTGAAAGTGATTCATCCACTTCTTGTTACCTTGCAAAAAAAAGTGAGTGCATAACTGAGATGTCATCTTGTGATGATGTCCAGTGGCTGTACTCACAATGACAGAAGGCAGTTTCCTTGCTGGGTGGAGGCGTCTCTTCACTGTGTCCTATCTTTTATTGATAATGTATTTTATGAATCTGTTCTAAAGTCCACTAATTAGAATTGTGTACCCTATAAAATTTTATTATAAATATATGCCAAATTGTCAGGCGGTGAAGAGCTTGTAAAGATTTTTGCTTTTATTAATATGCTAATGCTAGTCTTTTCTGGGTCTCAGATTCTGAAGATGAACTATCCTAGCTGTCAAAGTGCCTGCTTTGTACCGAGAAACAAGTGGTTTGACAACTGAGATAAGACTTAAATTGTGTTTTATAGCCCCAAATACAGAAATAGCTAACTACTTTTATTTCAGTGGACATATTATAATCGTTGTGAGAAATGGAATTGATGATCATAATGGGAATAATTTGTACTTGTAACAGAATAACCTTAAAGGGCTTCTTTAGGCAGTTTTATGTGATCAGCTTGAAATATGAGTTACTTAATGAAATGTATAATATTGGGGGATAATGTGTTATGTAGGCATAACTTGCAGCCTGAAGCCTAGAATTTTTCAGAGTACTTTTGAACAAGCTCATACTGCTTGTTATTACATGTGCATATTTTAAAAATTCCTATTCAGTGACATTACAATGACTTTGACTATTTCTGATTCATAAGGTGAAAATTTCTTTAACAAAATTGTTAGAAATAATGTCAATGTCCAGTTCTTTTAATGCATTTTTTTTTTCTGTTTTGGAACATTACAAAAATAGTCTTCAGTCAACAGAGAGCTGCATGAACACCTGTATATTTTCATGTTTGTTGACCTTCCCTTGAATTTTGGCATCATTGCTGCCATTTGCATTAAAGTCCCCTAGATGATCTGCCCAAAAGAGGCGATTGCTGTTGGCCTATTTCATTTCTAAGAGATTCTTTCTCCCTTCTCAGTCTTCCTGTTGTAAAGGGCATTTGCCCTGAATATTATGATTTATTTGTGTGAGTTTAAATGTGGTAATACCATTTGGTAAATTTGTGAGTCTTTAAAACAATTGTTCTTCTGGACTCTGATTTGATACTTGAGATGCATAGCAGGGAAAAGGGACAATCCCTGCATAAACAGGTGTATTCATCCAAGTGGACTAATTTCTAAATAAATCTGAATTCCCTTTGTGTCGTTTTTGATGAACTTAGATTTTTATTTGTTTAGAATCTTCATAGTGTGGTGCCAACTTTCAGTCTGAAATAGCCATGAAGACTTGAGTAGATAATCATTGACAGACTGCACATGTTTTCATATAGGGGAACTCTATATAATAGCAAAAATTCCCCCATCTATAATAAATAATTGAAAGATTCAATTCTCTATGGCTGCCAATGAAACATTAAAAAAATAGAAGTAATTCAAGGAGCAAGACCCTCAGGATAAAGCTAAAAATATTTTATGTAGGAAGGAGAATCCAGCTTTCTTTTTGATTCTATGTTTTTAAATTTTAATTAAAAATATCATTAGATTTCTACTTATATAAATAATGAAAGGTTGTTAAATCCAAACAATAGAAGTTATGAAAAAGTAGAGCATTTGAATGATAGTTCTTCTTATATACAAATATATATATTTTGTATAAAATTATGCATACTTTTTTATCTTAGAGACTTTAAAAAAAAATTTCAGGCTTCATTCCTCTGTATTTTTTCTTATTGTTGTATGAAGGTGTACATCATTTACACTCTTGCATCTTATTTGTCTTAGTTAATAGTACATCATAGAGTCCCTTTATCTTTCTGTTTTCTGCTGGTTTATTTTGACCTCTATTTCTTCAGGCAACTCTTTAGTTTCTGTATTTTCATTATTTCTTCTTTAATAGTTAAGGAGTTGCAGGCTAACAATGTTCAAATTTTATCTGAGTCATAGATTTGTTATGAACTGTTCTTCTCTTCATTAATATTCTAGATAGAGTATAATTTTGATTTCCTCTTTGAAATATGATGAGTAAAAATCTTTACTTTTTAAAACATCTGACAAAGTTTTCTTTGTGACCAAACAGACCTTTATTCGAGGGCAAATGTATTTAAAAATATGTATCTGTGTGCAAATATATCTATATATTTATGTATACACAGACACCCACAATGACTATATTTTGTCATCACTATTTTTCAACATGTATCCAGAGATTCTGATTTAATTAGTCTGAGTGTCATATGTGCATTGGATTTTTTAAAGAAGTTTCTCAGGTGATTCTGATATACAATCAAGATGAATTACAGTTGCCATAATGAAATAATGAGTTCAACCCAGGGGTCCTCAAAATGTGAACCAGCAGCATTAGCATCACCTGGAAACTTGTTTGACTGTAAATTCTTGGGCCTCACCCTAGAACTACTGTGGATGGAACAAACCGTTTGTTTTTTTAAATCATTATTTTAATTAGCACATAATAATTATGAATACTTATGGGGTGCAGTATGACATTCCAATACATGCTGTTTGAGATTTCAGTGTGCAGCGACTAAATCAAGGTATTGCGTATCCAACACCTGAAACATTTATCATTTCTTTCTGTTGGGAACATTCAGAATCCTCTCTTTTAGCTATTTGAAATTCCTTGATATTGTTAACCATAGTCGCCCTGCAGTGCTATCGAACGCTATAACTTACTTCTCCATCTAGCTGTAATTTTAAAATGAAATTCTGTCATTTGTAGCAACATGGTTGAGCCTGGAGGACAGTATGGTAAGTACAATAAGCAATCTGGGATTTAACAAGCCCTTAAGGGGATTCTACCTCACTAAAAACCGAGAATGACTTATCTGGATCAGTGGCTCTACCCTGGGGGTAACTTTATTCTCTGATGGACATTTCGCAATGTTGGAGACACTTTTGGTTGTCACAGATGGTGGGAAGCTACTGCTGGGATTTAGTTGGTAGAGGCCAGAGTAGCTGAAAACATCCTGCAATGCGCAGAACATCCCATCCAAGAATCACTCAGCCCTAAACATCAATAGTTCTGCTGTGGAGAAACTTCCCTAGTTTCCAAGTTTTGGCTTCCCATTCCTGCCAGCTGGAGAGTTTTTAAAAATCCCAACTACAGATCTGTTTATTTGGGCATTGGTGAGAAAGCACCATACAGATTTTTAAAAGCTATGCATATGGTTACTATACACAGCCTGCATTGAAAGTCACTGTTCTGGACACTGGTTATTGATGGACCTAAAACTCTTAGGTGATAATGGATGGATTAGAGTGAACATGAAATTGCTGATCCATTTTTGTCTAAAAAAGACAATTATATAGCTCCTGTTGTTGTGATAGAATAGGAAATACAAACATCAATTTCTGAAATTTTCTTGTGAAATCAAACTTGAACGAGTTTCTAGATTTCTATATCTTACTACCGATGTAGAAGCGCATGCTTATAGATACCGTGGGGATGCAATCAGTTAAATCCAGATTGTAGCAAGTACTCCAGGACAAATGACACAGACTATGTTTCATTAAATAAGATCATGAAGAAGTAGAACAAAGGAGAGGGATTTCTAAAATAAAAGAAACTGAAGCCACCTAATGAATAAGTGCATCTTGTCTGGAACCGGGCTCGGTGGCTCAGCCTGTAATCCCGCGCCTTTGGGAGGTTGAGGTGAGTGAATTGCCTGAGCCTGCGGGTTCGAGACCCGCCTGGGTAACTTGGTGAGACCTCATCTCTACAATAAATCAAAAATTAGCTGGGCGTGGTAGCGCGCACCTGTAATTCCAGCTACTTGAAGACTGAAGCGGAAGGATCGCCAGAGCCCAGCAGGTGAGGCTGCGATGGTTGGAAGTGGCCACTGCACTCCAGTCTGGGCGACTGAATGAGACTCCAACTCAAAAAAAAAAAAAAAGAAAGAAAAAGGAACGGGGAATGGGGGGAGGATAAAAGACATTTGTAAAACAATTTGGGAAACTTGAACACTGAGTAGGTGTTTCATAATATCAAATAATATTTTTTTAGGATTGTATGTGGAAGAGCAACTAGAGGCTATGAGCAAGGTTATTCCTATGTTAATTATTGCTGAAGTTATATGCTGAGTGTATGGGAGTTTATTTTAATATTCTCTCCCCCTTTGTTTATGTTTAAAAAGTTCCTTATTAAAAAATCGTTAGAATAGAAGGAATATCTAAACAGGTAGGAGGAAAAGCAGGTGAGAATAGTGGTACAAATACCTTCAAAAAAGTAGGAGTTTCCACAGTGTAAAAGATAATAATAATATGGTCTGTTGGATTTGGTAACATGAAAGTCAATTGATGACCTTAGCAAAATTCTGTTTCAATGGAGAAATAGGTGGAAAATGGCAAGAGGCAACAGTGAATCAGAAAAGGGGAACTAGGGGAAGAAAATATGAGCAGGCATGGTATTATTGTTGCTGTGTTTCAGAGAGAACAGACTTGCTTGTGTTTAAATGATGGATGAATCTTATTGATTATGGTGAAAACTTGGGAAAGAAACAGGGCATGTGTATCTGCTTTGGTTTCCTTGAACCAATCTCAAATGTGGGCACAGAGATCAATTTGGATAATATATATAAATTACTTAGCTTTACGCTGGATACAGTGGATCATACCTGTAATCCCAGCACTTGGAAGGCTGAGGCGAGAGGATTACTTGAGCCCAGGAGTTCGCAATCAGCCTAGGAAATGTAGCAAGACTTCATCTCTACAAAAAATAAAAAATCAAGTCGAGTTTGGTGGCACTCACCTGTAGTCCCAGCTCCTTGGGAGGTTGAAGCGGAAGAATTGCCTAAACCCAGGTGGGTGAGGCGGCAGTGAGCTGTGATTCTGCCACTGCACTTTAGCCTGGGCAACAGAGTGAGACCTCCAACACAAAAAATAAATAACTTGGCAGCATGTATGGCATATTCACAAATTATTATTATGAGGGTTTTAGAATTTGAGTGCATGTGATATGCATCCAAAGAAGTTCCTTTTTGTGACTTTTAAAATATTTATATGTTAATATAAATTACAGCTTGCCATATTTAAATTTTAGGAATTTGTGCTCTTACATTTCTTTAAAATGCTTTAGATAATCTAAAGCAGAATTTGGAACTGCAAGTAATTATATACATGTGTGAAATAATCATGTTTCAAACTTTGCCTAAACTGATAGAGTACTTTCATGGGCCTAAATTAGATGAGTAGTATGAAATTTATTCTCTGTGAGAGGAGAGAGGGAGGGAGGGAAGCTGGGAGGGGCGGAGGAAGGGAGTGACGGAAGCAGAGAGAGATTTTAAATGAAAGTAGAAGGAAAAAATGACAAGAGAGAATATGTTTAAATCACTGTTTATTCATGACAAACTTAGGTTGATCACGTGGGTTGTTATTTTGGTTATTTTTATTACCAGCTATATTGTCTCCTGCCAAAAACGAATGACTATTTATCCACATGCTTTCCCATTTGCTTTTCTTTTTTAATTTGCTTGAAAAAGAAGAGTCCAAAGAACAAAATATGTTTAACTCAAAACTGTGCTTTTTTGTTTGTTTGTTTGTTTGTTTGTTTGTTTAAACAGAACTGTTCATTATGAAGGCGGTGCCGTATCTGTTCATGCACGTTCCCTTTGGAGACTGGAGACACTAAGAGTTGCGTAAGTAGAATTCTAAACACAGCTGACTGCTCCGGGTGTACAAAATACCTCAGTGCTCTTGACCTCTGCTTCTATGTGAAACTGTCATGATGTCAACTACAGCAAAGGAACACTGAAAAAGTGATGGAGAGCTTCTTTCTTTTCCCCTTCCACCTGCCTTTATTTTTCCTAAGCCTAGGATCACCAGCTGGTAAACCTGAAAAATAAGCAATAATTTTGTACAGTCTGCTTTTGTCTTTAGCCTCATTTGTTTTTGTAACATCATCTGATCTCAAACCATGCATTTCTTGGCAGAAAGTACTATAGGACAGAGTGATGTAAGGTTTGGAGACAGGACAAGTCGTTTGCAAGCCTCTCATACACTTCAGGTCTGACAGACTTTGAATTTAGCCTTCTACAGGTACATTTAAAACAGAAGCTTCTTGGGCTTGAAAAATAGGACAAAGTTATTACTGGCAGTCACTATATTTACCTAAATTTGATAGCTAAGTAAAAAATCTGGATTGAAATTAAAGTCACTGTGTACTCATTATAATAATAAGAATATTTATGTATTTATATATATTTTTTCTTTTTTCCCCCAGTAACTTCAAAATGCTCTCCAGATATTACCTTTTAGTTCCTTTAAATAAATACAATATTGATGATAAATGTGACATTTTGGACTCTTAAAAATAAATGTCAGTCAGAATTATTTATTTATTTTATTTATCTATTTATTTATTTTTTGAGTTGGTGTCTCATTCCATTGCCCAGGCTGGAGTGCAGAGGCACGCATGCTCACGGCCACCCTCTGTGTCGACCTGCTGGGGTCCAGCGATCCTTCCGCCTCAGCCTTCCAAGTAGTTGGAACTATAAGCATGCACTACCATGCCTGGCTAACTTTTGATTTATTGTAGAGACAAGGTCTTGCCAAGTTGCCCAGACTGGTCTCGAACCCACAGGCTCAGGCAATCCACACACCTCAGCCTCCCAAAGTGCTGGAATGACAGGCTGAGCTTCCCGAACCCGGCCCAGATTTTTGTTTTAAATAACGAAGATTCAGTTCTTTGTCTGAAAACAATACATTTTCAATGATTTGTTTCTTGCTGTATTGGACTTTAAATAAATTATTGATTTAGTATTATAGGTTTTGTGGGTGGGAATGAAGACTATCTTGCTATAGAATCTTTATAGACATTTCATTTTGAGATTATTGCTTGTCTAATGGTGATTAACATAGTTTGTTGGTCTTCAGTTACTTTTGTTCATGTCCTATACAATAATTTTGAAAAACTTTGTATTTCCTTTAACATGGCAAAGCTGACATAGAAATGTTTTCATTATCAGTTTAAACAGATGCATAAAATATAACTTCCAGTGTACTTTGTGTAGTGACTTTTTAAAATCAAATGCCACTCTTTTCAAAGTACCCAATGGACTACACATCCCACTGTGATTTGATAATTTTAAAAATACTTGAATGTGGTATTCTTTAACAGTAAAAAAAATTGTATTATGTTTCTTTCTCATTGAAATAATTTTGTTATTATGACTGAAAGGCTCTCTATTCATTCCATCATATTCCTGTGTAACAAATATTTACATAAATTAAATTTATTTTTTATAGTTCTTATGTTAGTAAGTTGGTAACTTTAAAAAGCTTCCATATTAATACCATTAATTATCAATTAATTGAGAATATTAAATTTCTTATACAGTTGATCAAATCCTCTTAAATATTAACGTTTAGATAAATATTAAGCTTAAAGGTAAAATTTATTGGAAAGGTATCTCTATGAGATGGAAGAGACAGAAGGTAAAACAAGGAAAAAACTCGTAGCTTTTATATACTTTGTAATTATTCAGAGTACTTTGGGAAAAGAACTTTTAGTGTATACATGTATTTCCTTTACTTTGTATATGACAAAAATGACAGATTAGTTAAAGAAATGTTACATATAGTTGTATAAATAATTCATTATATACAATTAAATTGTTAATGTAAGTGCTATTTAGAGAGATTTTGTTGCTTATATAAAACAGATTCCAGGTGTGTTTTTAAAACTTACAGATATACCTACATTTCATGATTATATGCTTAAAGAAATATTTTGTTTTTAGCAGAGACCCTAAATTTAACTTAATTTTGGTTTTTAAAAAAAAAGGCATGAGAGTTTCTGGAAACCTGATAGAACTTGGTATTATTGATGAGCTGTAACTACATAAATCTGGATTATTCTGCAAACCTTTGCAACCTTCCATTAAGTGGTCTTCGATTCTCTTTTTTCTTTATTGTTGCGTAGGTTTGTATTTTGAAATAGAAGTTTATAGTTTGTTTGCACTTTGATTATGAATGATTGGTATATAGAATGGATATGATCTTTTGGTCAGCCTCTCTGTGGGAAAAGAGGACTGTCGGAGTCCAGCTCCGACCTATGAGGGGGGTTGGACCCGCACCGGAGAGTCAGGAAGCGGCGAGAAGAAACCACTCGGAGGCAGTTCTTCTGGGATCAGTCTGATCAGGACTGAGTCCAATTTTATTCAAACTTTTTCCAGCTTATATACCATTTTCTATAACCTCCAGCAGTATGACAAATACCTGCTGGGGGCTTACAGGTCTCATGATGCATAACGTACTTCACAAAAGATTTTTGCTTAAGGTAACAATTAACAATCAAAATTCCATGATGCATATCGTGCTTCACAAAGCTTACATCAAGATAAGAAGTGTATGATTTCAGTAATAGTTTTGCTAACTGTTTTCTATAATATTTAATGATTAATCTGTATATTATAAGTTATTCTTATTTTTACCTAATGTAAAATTTCCTATTAATTTTCTATGATTTAACAAAACACTCAAAGTCTATACTATTTATTTTAATGTCCAGCAGTAAAAAATATTTCTGTCAGGGACACTGGTGCCAGAGCCCTCTATGAAATGCTAAATAGTGAGAAGCAGAGAACGCTAACCACAGTGTTTGACAAACCCAATGTGTACTTTACCATTGAAGTCTGCCGGACACTGAAGTCGACACCTTAAAGCAGAAATCCAGAGTGTAAAAGTATATCCAGAAATAAGTAAGAGTACTTTGGTTTTACTCTCTAACAGGCCTGTGACTGGGTTTTATCACTACCATACACAGGCATATTAGAGGGCAAATTTCAAGCAGAAGGAGGTGAAGTAGCAAGCACAAGTTCACATAGTGTTATATATGGATAACTGAACTATGTATATATATTTCTAAACTTCCTTATAAAATTTCTGGTCTAAGTGAATAAATCAAATAGTGGTTGTCACACCTTTGGACAAGAAAAGGCACAGTTGCCATGACGATGGCCGGGGGGGAGAGGCAGACTAAGAGTTTTGGCACATAATGAAACTAAGAACGTTCTGCCTGGCTAGAGGCAGGAAAACAAAACTATTAAAGCAATTTCTGCTTACAGAAACAAAGGCTGTATGGTTACTACTGAGAAACAGAGACTTAAGAATGGCTCAGAGAGTCAGAGAAAAATGAAAACTTAAAGCACAGAATGTTTTTCTGCTGTAAGGCTTTACCTAAAATTTTAGCCTAACTGGTTAAAAGGTTTACTTTCAAATAATATAAGCTTTTATGTCACATATACAAACTGGTCACTATTCATATACCAACACTATAGATGTCACTGATGCTTTTGTGTCAAAAGCAGATCTCCATCATGGGCCTTCATAGGCCTCAACTGTATAGCCGTAGATGTTGGCTCCCAACAGAGGACCCTGATTGCCTCTTAGATTCTAGATGTCATTGAGGGGAACACCACAGAGAGGTAGCAGCAGGTAGTTTTTTTTTTTTTTTTTTAACTATTTAGTAGGTTAAAGAGAGAGATTTTTCTCTACTTGGGACCCTTGATTAGCTTTCACTTTCCTGTCTACAGGAAAAGTAGTAGGCAAGTAGGAGATTCATCTGTGAGAAATATTATAATCCTAAATAACTTTTTCCATTTACATTGACTCTTTGAACTATTTTAGCTTTATTGTGAATATGCAAATTAGACTGCATTCAGCTTATATACTTTATTTGCAGTGGCCATGTAATTACTAATTTTTCTTCATACTTTGGAAATTCTAGTCAAAGATCCTGCTTATGTTTGTGATAGAATTATATTTCCTAATGTCAAGGTTTATATTTAGTATTTGGGAAACTCTGTTCTCTTTTCTTCAATTAGATCTCAACCCACATATTTGTTATAATTTATATAGTCTAATCATTATATATTTTTATTGCAAATTTTTACAAATACAAGTAATGGTGTAAATTTCTTTTCGGTATCATGACTACTTTAGTAAGTGGTTTTAATGTAGGGAGTTAAATTTAATAAGCAATACTTTCCTAGGCCAGGTGTGGTGGCTCACACCTAGAAACCTAGCACTCAGAGAGGTCAAGGAAGGAGGATTGCTTGAGTCCAGGAATTCAAGACCAGCCTAGGAAAGATAGCAAGACCTCATCTCTACAAAAAATTAGCTGGGCATGGTGGTGCATGCCTGTAGTCCTGGCTACTCGGGAGGCTGAGGCAGAAGGATTGTCTGAGTCTAAGACGTCAAGGCTACAGTGAGATGTGATCGTGCCACAGTACTCCAGTCTGTGAGACAGAGTAAGCCCTGACTCAGAAAAAAACCAAAAGACTAAAACAAAAACTTACCTATATTTTATCCTAATGCAAAGTTATAAGAATGTTTTAAGTGAGTCATTGAAATTAAAAGTATGGATTGGCAGCTGAGGGAAAGCTAGGGGAGGGAGGGGCATACCTGATCAACAAGGGTTCCCGCATAATCAACGTTTGTATACCTAACCCTGAATTGTACCCCACAGCTTTAAAGCAAAAAAATAAAATAAAATAGAAAAGGAAATTAAAAGTATGAATTAAGTGTTGATCAAATTCCACTTCTTTCTATGTTGTAGATAAGCAAAATTAAAGGGTGATGTATCATGAAGAGTGACCCAATATGCCCCATTCCCTTTGGGATAGCTTCAAGGAAATAAAGACAATATATAGGGAAGAGTTTTTTGATATGTTGTCATAGAAAATTGCTTTACATGACTTTATTACTACTACTAATTTGGTTTTTACCAAATATTTTAAAATTTCTTGATGTTCCTGAGTTTTCCCTCATTTTTCACAGGGTAGGGCCATGAGCATAAGAGACCAGGCTAATCTGAATGTCTGCAAGCTAAAGAAAATGTGTTTAGACTTCATAGTGCTTTTGCCAAAAACTGGCCACATTAATTTTGTTTCTACCAGAATCCTGTAAGTGACTTGAAAGGAACACTGGTACATGTGAGCTCTATTAAGCCGATTTGAGCATAGTATCCAGAGTGCCTTCTAGAAATTCTACTAAAAAGTAGCTGTCCAGTCAAAGTTTTAGACTGTTTTTAAAATGAAGGTGCTTTCTATGATAATTAAAATGGATCATTACTTGGAAATAATTAGTTTCTTCCTAAATTCACATTTTCCAAATATTTCCAAATAATGAAAACAAGTATGGAAAATAATTGCATTTTTCATAGCATTTACAAAAAATAAAATTAATTTTAGAAGAGGAAAATTTTTTTGAGTTCATTTATTACCAAACTAAAAATGTTTCAATGTGTGGTTATTGGTAGACAAACTTTAATTTCATTTTTAAGACAATACTGTGTTACTGTAGAAATTTGTTAATACATGCTTATTAAGTTAGCTTGGGGACTTTCCCAAATTACTTGTATTCATAAGCAAATTAATGCAAAAATGAACTTATTACAGCATCATTCTAACTGTTAATTTTCTGTGCTAATATCTCAAGTTAAAAAACCAAGTTAGGAAAACAATGTTAACTTGATTTATACTTTATGATGCTACTGGCTTTCATCTATTTGATTCATTGCATTTTGATAAAATTACCCATTATAGCTATCTTTTAAAACATTATTCTTATGTTTTTTTGTTTCATTTTCTCTTTGTAAAGTTGTCATATGAAACTTTACATATGTTCTTTTTAGAGTATACACTTTTCCATTGTAGAATATTTGACTGTATTCCTTTTAAGCTCTCTGAACTTCATTTTGAATTTGTCTAGTATCAAATTTGCCATCATTATTTCCTTTTTATGTTCATTTGCATGTTCAATCTTTTCTACTTATTTATTTTTATTTTTTGAGTGGTTTGAGGATGTCTCTTATTAGTGATATATACAGGCGGTTCTCACTTTGTACAGTACTATGTTATGGAAAAGTCATATATACTAGAACTGTGTCCTTACTCTTTCTATTACTGGGACAGAGCTCCTAAACGCACAACTTTCAGTTAACTAAGTTCTGTGCAAAGCAAGGACAGCTGTATCTTGATTTTTCTTTTCTACCATACCTAAAAGATATTGTTAAAATTTAATTTTATTGACAAATAATATTGATATGTATTATGTGGTACATAGTGGTGTTTTGATACATATAATGTACAGTGATCCTATCAGGGTAATTAGCACATTCATTATCTCAAGCATTTATCATTTATTTTTGTCAGGAATGTCCAATGTCCTCAAAGCAGATTTTTTTTTTTTTGAGTTGGAGTCTCACTCTGTCGCCCAGACTGGAGTGCAGTGCCCGCTCCCGGCCACCGCAGCCTCAACCTGCTGGGCTCCGGCAATCCTTCCGCCTCAGCCTTCCAAGTAGCTGGAACTACAGGCACGCGCTACCACACCCGGCTAATTTTTTATTTTTTGTAGAGATGAGGCCTCACCAGGCAGGTCTTGAACCCGTAGACTCAGGCAATTCACTCACCTAGGCCTCCCAAAGCGCGAGATTACAATTTGAGCCACCAAGCCTGACCTCAAAGCAGATTTTTAATGATCATGACCGTATATCTTTTTTCTGTAATTTTATTGTTTTTTATTATATTTTTTCTCTTGACTTTACTTGTCTTTATTGTTTATTGTGTCTTAGTAATATTGTCCCACAATATTAAAATTTAAAATGTAAAAGAATTAGTTTTGTCAGGTAAATATATTCTAGATAGACACTTAAATTTATATAGATAAGGTCCATTTAATCATACTTAGGCACTGACTGTAGTACTACTATGCTTTCAAGTCTGTGCAAATATAACATTTTCAAGGAATCAGTTCTAAAATATCATTTGAAGTTATAATTCCTGTATCTATGATTAGTGATTAGAGATTGATGTGGAGCACAAGTTATTAGTTTTCTTTGCACAAAGGAGTGGTAAGTGTGGATGGTACTGCATTTAAAGTCAGAAGGGTTACAGCAGGGTTAGGGTTAATAAAATTTAAGTTTGAGTTCTAGCTAGTGAAATTTAACCTTAAATTCAGCTTACTGCAAGTCTTGTGACATTGGCTATTACTTACTCATTCTGATAATCGTCGTGTTATTTCTGAAATGAAATTAATGACATCAATGCCATCACGTTTTTGAGAACATTCAATAAGACAATGTATGCAAAACACCCTTGTATGTTGACTGATGCTAATTTTAATCACCACTTTTCCTGTGATGGTTGATGCTATGGGATCAAGTCCTAACTGTTTCCTTAGATGGAGTGGAAGCCACATAAGATGGGGCCAGCCGTTCCGACTACGCCACGTCACAACGGGGAAATACTTGAGTCTCATGGAAGACAAAAACCTTCTACTCATGGATAAAGAGAAAGCTGATGTAAAATCAACCGCATTTACATTCCGGTCTTCCAAGGTAAGGCAGAAAATATCATTTTGGATTTCTTGTAAATGTGGTCCCATCACATTTCCTCTGATGTTAGAAATGTGAAAAGAAATGATATGAGCATGCTTCACTTGTACTTCTAAATTTCCAGTTTCTCGTCCATCCATTCCTCTCCAGTAAAAACAATTTCCCAAACCACTAAAATCTGTCCAGGTGTTTCACTTGGTTTATCGTTCTTTGGTTGTCTGCATATAGGACATCCATCCAGCTCCTTCCTGCTTTCTTAAGTCTTGACAGTGCAGAGTTACCACACAAACCTCATGATATGGTTGTAGAACAGTATGAAGATAAAGCATGCCTTATTTTTTTTCTCAAAGACGCATTCGCACATCTACTCTTATAGACAGACATTTCTTTTTGGTGCATGAAATCATTTTTATGATCATTATGTATTTCTGTTCATCATTTGATGAGGATTGTGAAACTTGGGCAGGTTGATAGGGATGATATTGAACTACTGACTGACTAGCTTTTGTCTTAGAAAGGCAAAACTTGATGTTCCTGTATTTTCCTTTCATTTGTATTTCTGAGATTATTATATACTCATCTGGATATAGGCATCTTCAGAATGTTTTTCAGAACTCATTTTTAAAAACTTACTACTTTGTTTGCTTTCACTGTGAGAAAATTCTAAGGATTCCATCACCTTTCCCCATATATTGTATTCGTCCTCAATTCAAGTTGAATTTTTTTTTCTTTGAGTTGGAGTCTCGTTCCATCACCCAGGCTGGAGTGCAGTGACACACACACTCATGGCCACCCCAGTGTTGACCCGCTGGTCTCCGGTGATCCTTCTGCCTCAGCATTCCAAGTAGCCGGCACTACAAGCCCATGCTACCACACCCAGCTAATTTTTTATTTATTGTACAGACAAGGTCTCGCCAAGTTGCCCAGGCTGGTCTCGAACCCACAGGTTCAGGCAATCCACTAGCTTTGTGCTGGGATTACAGGCTGAGCCACCGAGCCTGGCTTCAAGTTGGGTTTTTGATAGCAGTTCTTAGATTAGAAAAAGGTATAAGTACTATGTATAATGTAGTCATAGCAAGGTCATGATTTGGATTATTAGAACTAATGCAAGCATTGTAAAGCTTCTTTTAAATCTTTGGATTAGGATTAAGTTTATACTTTCTCCCTAGAGATTTATATGTTGGGTAAAATTTTCTAAATATTTTATGAGAATTAGTTTTATACTTAAGTAAAACCTTTTTTCCTAAAAGACCAATTTTCTGTATGCTTAACTAGTTCAGTTTTGTTGATCTTATAGTGGTGTCCTGTCATGGTATAGGACTAGCAGCATAAAGACAAATATTTATTGAATTTTGAGAGTGTCCCACAGAGCTTGAAATGCACTTATCACTAGATGCCACTGGCCACTTTTTTCTGCATTAGTGTCTAAGGTTCAGACTTCTCCAGTGAGTGCAGACAATAGAGAATTAATTTTGCTAACTAGGAAAATAAATTCTTTTCAGTAAACTCTTAATAATATAATTCACATTAATAATATTTAACTTGCAGGAAAACAGATTAATCATTTAGAGTAATAATTATAACAGTCATAAGAATTTAGTGATTTATGGCTACTCAAATTATTTTTTAGTCCTTTGATCATATTTCATTTCGAATGATTTTGAAAGTAATCCACGTTAATGTTAGAAAGTTTAGAAAATACAGAAATATGTATAGGAGATCTATAACTATCTAAATGGTCAATGTTTTGGTGACTTTTCTTCTGAGTCTTTTTCTTTGGCTATGTAAATATGTAAACAGTTGACCCCTGAATAACATGGGGGTTAGTGGACACCGACATAGCCACCTCCAGACAGTTGAAAATCCAAGTTTTGACTCCCTAGAAACTTAACCACTAGTAACCTAGTGGTTACTTACAGCCTTACTGATGACAGAAATTGTTGGTTAACACATATTTCAAGTATGTTAACATTTAAAAAATATTCTTACATATGCATGAAATACTATATTCTTACATGCATTAAATACTGTATTCTTTCAGTAGAGTCTGCTAGAGAAAAGATAATAGCATGGGAAATCACGAGGAAGAGAAAATATATTTTCTGTTCACTGAGTGGAAATGGAGCCGCACATAGGTCTTCATCCTTACTGTCTTCACGTTGAGTAAGCTGAGGAAGAGGAGGAGGAAAAGGAACAGTGGGTCTTGCTATCTTAGGGATGGCAGAGGCTGAAAAATATCTGTGTATAAGTGGTCCTGAGCAGTTCAAATCTGTGTTTTTCTAGGGTCAACTGTACGTTGATGAAATATATATGTAGTTTTATATCTTTTCCTTATTTGATGATATGTAATAGGTATTTTTATATTTTTCATTGGGGTGTCTTTGGCACTGATGTGAATATTCAGGCAATCTCATATTGAGAATTTGATGGAAGAATCAAGAATTGCTGACGACTCTGTATATTCAAAAGAAATTGAATAAAGTCAGAAATAGTTTATAATATAACCTACTTTGGGTCTTAAGGAAAATATTTTACATAACAAAGAATGCAACTCAATACATGTAGATTTTTTTAAGACATATTCTTCACCTTCTCTATTTCTAGAACTTCTAACCATCATTTTCAAGCATGTCGTAATGTCAGTTTTAATCATAAGGTAGGTCTTGTCAATCATATGTAGTAGTACCCCCTGGATGTCTTTTTTTTTTGGCTTAAAAATCTGCTAAAACATTTCTCTGTAGGTGATTTTTTTTCCAGTTTTCCCTCCCCCATGCACCATGAATAGAAGTCTTTTGCTATTGAAATGGTGGAATAATAGCTTCAAATAAGAATGCCAGTGAGTTTACAAGGATTGTGGACCAAATGACAAGATATAGAACAAAACATTTTTAGGATATAGTTTTACTATTTTTTTTTTTTACTTGGGATTTTCATCCTTGATTCAGAATATCTTTAAAATGTTTTAATATATACACTCTCAATGAAAGTAAGGGTAGCTGTTAACAGTTTATCATGTGCCAAAAAATGTGCCAAGCACCTTTTATGCATATTTCATTTAATCCTAATATAACCCTATGAAGTTTAGATACTGTTTTTTAATCTTTATGATGCAGTTGAGAAAACTGAGGATTAAGTAGATAAGTTATCTGGCTGGTCCAGAATTTGAACTTACATGGTAAATCTGAATCCTTCTTTAGTATGAAAATTAAAAATTTTATAATAATCATAACAATAGATTGAGAAGATCTGTTGTTCACCTGTTATCATCTGACCATTATAGTTGTTCATTGATTTAGTGATTATATCTCTAAAACATCAAGAACTTGAAATGTTTTTCTTATTAAAATAGTTATACAAAGTTATTAATGGAGATGTTATATGTTTAATGAGGATTGAATTGAGAAGAAATTTTTGTATTCAACTTTTCTCAAAGGGCATTGATAGCATAATAGAAGTTTTTATGGGCATCCTTTTTAGTGGCAGTAAGCATAATAGTGAACTCCCTGAAACCTTCTGTGATTAATCCTCAGGGTTCAGCCAGAGAAGCAGGCCAGTAGGAGACATGTGTGTATGAAGGAGTTTAGTATATTTGTTTATGAGTTGTAAGAGTGGGCTAAGTAAACCTGGCATCTATAACTCTAGTAGTCTGACAAGGATGTTTTTAAGCAGGCTGGAATCTTTGGACATGGGCTAAAGCTGTTCTTCACAAGTGGTCAGGAAGGGAAAATAGAGAGCAGAATGGAACCCAGGGGCACTATAATTGTAATATCTATGCTCAGGGAAAACCTAAACCTTTTTAAAGGGTTTGCCTGGCTAAGTATCACCCACCTGTGAAAACTTCCCATTTGATTTACTCAAAATCAACTGATTAGGAACTCAATTGCTTCTGCAAGATCCCTTGACCTTTGCCATATAATGTAACCATATAACAGAAGGGATATTTCATTGTATTTGATACACTTAAGGGAAGGTTATCGTACAAGGTGTTAGAGGACTATTTCTAAGGCTCAGTGACCTTGTTTCATTGATGCTGTGGAAGCCCCATAAAGACCTTCCTAGCATGAGAAAATTTTTTGAAGTCCCATTGTTTTTCTTAGGGAGACTTGGCTATTAAAAAATAAATTAGCAAAAATGTCATCATCCAATGATAAGGACCTTTTGTTCTATCAGTCACCTCACAGAATCATTTGACTAGATTTAAGGATGATTTTAACTAATGCTAGAAGGATCTTCTTGAACTGTCTTGTCCATATAATTAGAAATAATTCTGCAGGTCCAGTTTTAGTTTCCTGATGAGTCTTATTTGATATATCTAAAGTGTGTCACTTGATAAGGAAATAGTTTTGGCTTAATAATGAAGCCAGTTTTGTATACTCAACGCCAACATGTCAACTAATATTTTTTGAGCCAATCTTTTATCTTTCTGAAACCATTTTGATATTCACTTGAAAATTAGATTTTCTAAGCATTCATGAATGGGATTGCTTGAATGCTTATATTGGGAGTAGTTTGTCAGCACATTTTCTATTGGAAATCTGAAGGAATGTGTGAGAGAATGAATTTCTCTCTAGAAATTCATTCTTTCATTTATTCGAAAAATCTTTATCAAGGATCAGGTGTTTGCAGATATTGTTCTGATCTTGAGGATATGAGAGATCAGGGTCGAGGAATCAGACATATAATCCTGCTTTTAAGAAGCTGAATGATAGTCAAGTGGGAAAGAAGGCCATTGAGGAACAATTTTTTTATTTATTTGTTTTTGTTTTCGAGTCGGAGTCTAGCTCTGTTACCTAGGCTGGAGTGCAAAGGCATGCTCACGACCACTGCACCCTGGACCTGCTGGGCTCAGGTGATCCTTCAGCCTCAGCCTTCCAGAGGAACAATTTTAATAAAGTGGCAACATTACCCTGATAGTGGAAGTATAACATGCTTTAAGAACATAGAACTCAAAGGAGAAAATATCATTCTAAACAAAACCTCTTGTAGTGAAAACAGTGGTCTCTGCAATAATTCTAGACTATGTTGGAGTTTTATCTTTGAGAATTTTTATAGTTCTCAAGATATCAAGATTATTCTTGCGTTATGGACAGACTATTAAAGTTAAAAATTGATAGATTTTAATGAATGCTAAGATAATATCAAGGTCTCAGCTGGGCACAGTGGATCATGCCTGTAATTCCAGCACTTTGGGAGGCTGAGGTGAGAGGATTGTTTGAGCCCAGGGGTTTGAGATCAGGCTAGGCCCTATAGTGAGATCTCATCTCTACAGATAATCAAAAAATTAGCTGAACTTGGTAGCTTATGTTTGTGGTCTCAGCTACTTGGGATGCTGAGGTGGGACAATCACTTGGGCCCAGAAGTACTAGCTGTAGTGTGTCATGATCATGCCACTGCTTTCCAGCCTGGGTGACAGAGAAAGACCCCACTCAAAAAAAAAAAAAAAAAAGGAAGGAAAATTGTAACAATCTCAACATTTTAGTAGGAGGTATAAGAATTAAACTTTATAGCGTCTTTTGTGAAAAGTTTCCATTTAAAGACAAAATACGTTACAATGCTTTTAATTTTCTGTTGATTTGCTTTCAACTTATTGAATCTTTATCATACAATTCTAGTCTGATCTTAAGCTGATTTAGTTAATTTGGTCTTTCATTTATTGTTTTCCTTTTTATATTATATTTTTAGTAATTTATATTTTTGGTTCCCTCTGTTCATTATGCATTTATTTTCTTTTGTATCCTTGGATGTATAATAGTTGTTTTAAAGTCCTTGTTTGCTAATTATAAGTTCCAGGCTGTTTGTGCATTGGTTTATATTGCGTTTATATATAATTTTTTCTTAGTATAGCTCATATTTTATTTCTTCACAGCTACTTGTATTTGATAGTATATTGGCTATTGGAAATGATATAGTGTAGAGACTCTGAATTTTAATGTTTTTTTCTGAAGAGTGATTCTGGTTTTGCAGTTAACCTTATTGAATTGAAGCTCCAGCTTATTTCTCTTTTGCCATAAACAGTTGCTTATATATTTACCTGGTTCTTTCAGCTTCTATCTCCTGCCATTATACTGGGTCTCCCATAAGCATGCACAGTTTAGTGGTCAGCAAGAATTTGGATGAATTTCATAAGAAGATTTTGTGGATAACAATTTAGTCTAGGATTTAGCTCATCTAATTTTCTGGCTGCTTGTGAGCCCTGAAGTATATCCCCTGATACCTCAAGCCGAAAGGCAGCAACTTTCTCCTGCTTGAGTTGCAGGCAAATTGTGTAGGACATGCCCAAGGCGAAAGGCAGCACTTATAAATTACACTAGGCGCTGTTTGCCTTTAGAGAGAAATCTGCTCTCCAAATTCTTTCTGCGTTTGTTCCCTCTCAAGTGTCTTTAAGTAGATTCTGAAAAGTATTCTTTTCCATATTTTGTAATAGTTATCCATGGGAGGATTCATTCAACCAAACAACTCTGCTATTTCCTAAAACAGAACAACTCAAAAGCAAAATAAAATTTTAAAAGTGATGCCAAAACTAAAGCCCACTAATTTAGATATATATATAGTACAGCTAATACAGAGTTTTAGTAAGATTATTACTTGTCTTAATTGGGACACTTTATTTCTAGTAATGCAGGTTCATTTTCTATTAGATGCTTTTACCAGGTGTTATGTTCTTGGCTCATGGCGTGCTTCATTTTATGGTCTTTCAAAGTTCTAGGTTTTATTCTATTGTATATATGTACTACATTTTCTTTTTTTTTTTTGAGTTGGGGTCTCACTCTGTCGCCCAGACTGGAGTGCAGTGGCCGCTCCCGGCCACCGCAGCCTCGACCTACTGGGCTCTGGTGATCCTTCCACCCCAGCCTTCCAAGTAGCTGGAACTACAGGCATGCACTACCACGCCCGGCTCATTTTTTGATTTATTGTAGAGGTGAGGGCTCGCCAAGTTGCCCAGGCGGGTCTCAAACCCGTGGGCTCAGGCAATCCACTCACCTCAGCCTCCCAATGTCGTGGGATTACAGGCTGAGCCACGGAGCCCGGCTGTACCACATTTTCTTTATCCAGGCTACTTTTATGGGCATCAGGATTGATTCCATGTTTTTGCTATTGTGAATAGTGCTGCAGTGAACATGTATGTGCAGGTGTCTTATTGGTAGAGCAATTTATGTTCCTCTGGGTATATTCCCAGAAGTGGGATTGCTGGATCATATGATAGCTCAATTTGTAGTTCTTTGAGAAAATACCACTATAAAGAAGAAGAAAGCATGTCCTTTGCAGCAACATGGATGCAGATGGAGACCATCATTCTAAGTGAACTACTACAGAAACAAAGAACTGAATACCACATGTTCTCACTCATAAGCGGGCCCTAAACACTGGAAACAATGGACACTGGGCACTGCTAATGGAGGGAGGGAGGCGAGATGAGGGCATACAATCACTCATTGGGTACCATGTCCACTACTGGGGGTGAGAGGGCTCACTAGCAGCCCAAACCTCACCTGCACACAATTTACATACATAGCAAATCATCACATGTACCCTATAACTCAAGAATTTTTTTAAAAAAGCACGCGGGTTATTTTCACCTGAATTTCTTCTAAGCCTGAGCTACAGAAAATGACAGAAAATAAAAGGAGGAAAGAACATGAATGACTTTTGGTCTTTCATTCAGCAAAGGATCACACGCTTTTTTCTGATGTCATTTTAATCAGTTTTTATCTGACTCGAGGGTCACAGTAATTATTAAAACCCAGTCATCATGAAATTTCATAATTAAATCTTCTAATCCAGAGAGGGATTTGAACCACTTCTATATAAAGCAAAAAAAAAGCATAACCTTACTATTAATGATTGTATAACTTCTCAAAACACAATCCACAAGCCTGAAATAATCAAGCTACAATCTAATTTCCTTGGATAAAAGAAAAAAAAAAGAGAGAATGTTAAGAGGCTTATCTTTCTATTCTGAAAAGATAATTACATTGTCATAATTTCCCCCAGAATTTAATTTTCCTATTGAGAGGGTTAGTATAGGTAGACTAGTAGTTTATCTAGTTTGAATGAAATTGGAATGGTTTACATCTGTTTTATTGCAGATTTTTAGGATAGTGTCTCAAGTTATTTGTATAATGAGTAAATCAACTTAATTGATAATTTTAGGTTTACTTAGATGACCTTGACTTTTTTGTGTGTTGAGAATTCCAACTCTTATTAATGTCAATTTTCAACTGTTTATGGAACATTCATAACCATTTTAGGGTGATTATTAGCACAGTATGCACACAATTTATATACATAGCAAATGTATGCAAATGCAAAAAAATCTGACACTTAAAAAAATCATCCCTTTGTCTATAACTTACATAAATTTTACTCCATCCCAATTTTTTAAAGCTTTTTTTGCTTTATATAGAAGTATTTTTTAAAGACAAATAACCAAAGACATAGAAGAATCTTAAAGTAAATTTAACAAGGAAAGTTAGAGAATGAGATACTATAGAATGAAACTAAGGAATGAGAAACTACAGAAAGGAAGTTCATTCACTTTTTCACTGCTGTTTTAAAGATTATGGAGAACTTTATGACTTTGAATTCCTGAAGATCATAATTAAGCATGGGAAGAAATATTGAAAGCAAGCATGTTAGAAACACTAAGGCAAATAGGGGTTCAAAAGAAACTTCTGGTTGGTCTCAGGGGATTGATTGCTTCTTCCTAGCAAGGGAAGCTTGGCATAGTAGCCCTTTAAGAGTGAGTACCTCTGTGACCCAAGTTGTAAATTGCAGTAGCAGAAACTGAAACTGAATTACATCTTTGATTAGTTAAAAAAAACAAAAACCCTTAACATCATTGTCACCATTATCATGGTCAAAATTATCAAAGTTTATTTGAGTTTATTTTATACCAAATACTCTTCTAAGAATGTCACACCTCATTTATTTTGATCATATAGGGAGGTTTTATTAGCTTTATCTATAGATGAGAAAACTGAGACTTAAAAGGTTTAATTAACTTGCTAAGGTCTTAGCGTTAGTAAGCTGCAGAGGTTGGACTCAAAACTGAAATTTTCAGTCCCCCAAACCTATGTTTTTAGCTACCACTAATGAAAAAAAGAGCAACAAACAAGTTAGCAAGAATATTAAACTTCTTAACTGCTCATTTTAAGATCTTGGGTTTGGAATTCACTATTAAGCAACATAAAATTTTATATTAATGGCCCAAATAAGTTTTTACTAATGTGAATGATTCAAGAATATGTTATGTATTTTTGCAGTTTCTTACTTCGATTTTTCAGTAGAGGCTAAACTATTAGAATAGACTATTTTAACATTGTTTTAAGGGACTTTGGAGGGCTGAATTTTTCAAGAAATGTATTTATAAGACACCCAGATTCTACTGCTGTGTACTAGTATTTTAAAAATGCTCTCTCCTTTTTGCAACCCCCCCCCCCCTTAGGAAAAATTGGATGTAGGCGTGAGAAAAGAAATTGATGGCATGGGAACATCTGAAATAAAATACGGAGACTCAGTTTGCTATATACAACATGTAGATACAGGCCTGTGGCTTACTTACCAGTCGGTGGATGTGAAATCTGTGAGAATGGGATCTATACAACGTAAGGTAAGGTTATAGAAAAATGCAATGATAGCATTTTTATGAATAAAATATACAAGCACAAGTCGAAAAGAGGTGGCTAAGCCTTTCGGCCACCTGCTAAAGTTCATAATTTTAAATGCTAAAGGTCAAATCCCACCATAATAAGCTCTTTGGTTTTATGAGGTAAGTATTGCTGGATGTTATATCAATGACATATTAGATTATGATATTCATATATTGAAGTATTAAGTGAAGAACTATACAGTCTGTCTTCTGGGTTCCAACTTAATCTACCCAATTCTCTTTGTCCTGTATGATGCTACTTGGTCTTTCATTGACATCCCCTTGCTAATAAGACCAGGATCACCCTTTTTGGTAGTGATGTGATATCCTGACCTGCCCTGTTCTATTCTTTCCCAAAGTTCTAGGCATTGTCTTCAATTTCCCCAGAATGTCACTTACAGCATACTCCTTGCAGCCCTTAAAAAAAAAATCATGACTTTTATATACCTAGGCCTTTGCACAGACACTCTTCTGTTTGTAATACCCTTGGAAACTTTGTAAAATCTTAGCTGTAGAGTTTTGACAGATGGATACTCTGGTGTGATCCCACATGCTTACCTTCATAGGGAACATTTCCATGACCCGCGAAAATTGTCCAGTATTCCTTCCCAGGTTCTCCCTGCTCCTTTATCCCAGGGCACCTGCTCTTGTGATCTTTCTCCACCATAGATCAGTTTTGCCTGTTGTAGAACTTCATCTTAATGAACTCCTACAGCATGCACTATTTTGTATATGGCTTCTTTCGCTCTGCAGAATGTCTGTAACATTATCTATAATGTTCCGTGTTTGGGTCCAAATTGCAAAGCTACTTTTTGAGGTCCTCAGAAGCCGAAGGAAGCAGAGGTTAAACTAAGTTAAGTCTGCAGCCTAAGGAAGGATGGAAAGAAAAGAGAAGATGAGACAAAGGTGTTTAATTGTGACTTACTCTCTCTCTGTTACTAGACTCTGAGACTGGAACCAGGACTTTTAAAAATTTTATTTTATTTTAAAGATGTGGGGTACAATTCAGGATTCAGTATACAAGTGGTCAACTTACAGGTAAAATTTGGGCCTCCCTTTGGTCCCTACTTCACCTGGTTTGAGATCAGGTGCCCTTATTGATGTTCTGTGTCTCCCTTCCCTCCTTTGGAACCAGGTCTTTTATTTCTGTATTCTCAGCATCTGGCAGAGTGCTGGAATCATAATAGGTGCTCAGTAAATGTTTCTTGAATGAAAACATGTATCTTAAGAGTGTGGAGATACTTTTGAGTTGGTGAGGTTCCCCATGCTCCTGCCAGTTTAGTCTCCAACTTTATTAATATTGCAGAATTACCAGCCATGGCGAACTGGGTTAACATTTGCAAGGTGAATAGCTAATGTAGTCAACATTGTGGGAAAAGTGAGGATTTTTATTTTGACGTTGATGTTTGGCGATCCTCCCACCTTGGCTTCCCAAAGCTATGGGATTACTGGTGTGAGCATTTGCACCTGCATTAAATGGATTTTAAAAACCACATACTACAGACACTTTTCATTATAAAATTTCTAAATAGTTGGAAATAAAGCAAACTATATCTTGCTTCTCAAGGATATAAAGCAGCCGGGCTCGGTAGCTCAGCCTGTAATCCCAGCACTTTGGGAGGCTGAGGCGAGTGGATTGCCTGAGCCCGTGGGTTCGAGACCCACCCGGGCAACTTGGTGAGACCTCGTTTCTATACCAAATCAAATAAATTAGCCGGGTATGGTAGCACGTGCCTGTAGTTCCAGCCACTTGGAAGGCTGAGGCAGAAGGATCGCCAGAGTCCAGCGGGTCGAGGCTGCGGTGGCCAGGAGCGGCCACTGCACTCCAGTCTGGGCAACAGAGTGAGACTCCAACTCAAAGAAAAAAAAGGATGTAAAGCATATAAAATATGTTGTAAGGAACTAAATACCACGAGTTTCCATTATTTTTTTGCTTCATTCTGCTAAATTCTGTAAAGCACCAACCCCTGACAATTTTATCTTCTAAGTGTGCCTCACATTGGTCCCTACTTCTTCACCCTTTCAAGTCCAGTTCAGCCTTATCATCTCTCGTGTGCACTATTTCCATGTCCTCCTCATCAGTCTCTCTACCTGCAGCCTCCCTTCCTTCCATTCCCTTCTGACTTTATGACTGCCATGCTTAAAATTCTGCATGGCTGAACCTTGTCTGTCTGTGTGGGAATTCCAATCTCTTTACTATGACACACCAGATCATTTGCCTCACCTCTGGCCACCTCATCTTTGGTTCACTTCGGTAATGCCTGGATTCTTAATCATTACTCTACCTCGTTTCTTAACCATGGATTAAGCTTGTATGTATCCCAGCTACTCAGGAGGCTGAGGCAGGAGGATCACTTGAGCCCAGGAGTTAGAGGCTGCAGTAAGCTATGATCACACCATGGCACTCTAGTCTGAGCAACAGAGTGAGACCTTGTGTCTAAAACCAAACAAACATGGATTAAAGTCAAAATGGGATTTATAGTCTCCATCATAGGCTAACCTGGAGCTTGCCTTTCTAGAATAGTTTGACAAGGGTGACTGAGAAGCTAAACAGTCTTGTTTAAGTTTTTGAAGTGACCTGCGAAATAGACTTTATAGGACATAAAAGAGATGATATAATTAAAATATCTACTGTAAACTTATTTCTACTTCTAGAACTGACTTCTATATTGATTCTTATGGGGAGTCTTTGGCGTAGCCATAATATGCTAGGACTTTTCCAGTCTTTACCTTCTAATTTTTCTAAACTTCCCAGTTAGCGGGTATCTTCAAATCTTTTTTTTTTTTCTCCTAAAGAAAGGCAAGTTGGTGATATATTTTCCAGATATTTGCATATTTGAAACCTTCTCTTGTCATTTCATGTGAATACAACTTACTTATTTAAAGGCTTTTGAATTACTATTCATAGTTTTAATATATTGCACTTAGTGTTAATATTCATGTTTTGCCAAAGAAATATAAATGTATTGATCATGAAGTGATGCCCTAGACCACACCAGGTGTTAGAGAATGTACAGTTTATATACCATATCACCCTTAAGAAAAAGAAACCTGAAGAACTCTGAATTACGAAATGCATCTGGAACCAATAATTTTTAAACAGCACGCCCGAATCTTTTTAAAGCTGAGAGAAGTATTGTCTGTGGCTTCTTTTTGCTTGGCTAGTTTCTTTCTCAGGAGCATAGCTCATCCCTGCTCTCTCTGTGGGCTGTCTTTCCTCCCAGTGTCCTTAGTGACCTTTTCTCTATACTTGGCTTGTCAAGTGTGTCTTCCAAAGTGCTCATTTTGTCTTCTTTAGTGCTGCTCTGGTTTTAAGCCCTTTCAGTGCCTTTGAGATTTTAGTTTTCTTGCTTTTTTTGTTGTTGTTACCTCATCCAGCTAACTTTTTAATACCAGCTTGCTGTTGTTTCATCTCTTCTGGTTGTTTATTCATGTCAGAGTGTTTTCTCATTATGAATTTCACTCCTGTTTCGTAGAGGTTGTACCTTCCTTTCTGAGGACAATTGAAATTGCTTTCATATTTAAGGAGTCTTCTACTATTCCTGTTTCACTTAGCTTTAAATGAAAATAGCAATGATTGGTAGATTTTTATCAATTAAAGGCAGTAAAAGCCATGTTTTAGCATCCTTTTATTTGTTGATAAAATAAAGAAGCTACCAGACTTCCAATTATTAAAGAAACTTTCAATTCATAGAGTAAACCCTACTTGATCATGATATATCATTCTCTTGAAGTTATACTGGTTTTAATTAACTAGTATCTTTCAGAATTATTGCATGCATACCCATAGGGGAAATTAATATCTGTTTGTAGATATTGAAATTTGAATTTCATACAATTTTCATGTTTATTAATTTTCATGTGTCATCAAATACCAGTCTTCTTTGGTCTTTTTTTTTTCTTTCAGCTATTAAAAAATATATAAGCCATTCTCAGCTAATGGGGTATACAAAAACAGGTGATGAGCAGTAGTTAGCCAACCCTTGGTTTAGATTCATTTGCCATTAACAGTATCTGTCCTTTGAAGGTTTATCAGAGCTCTCCTGTGAAACCGTGTAGCCCTAGGGGGCTTTAAATATTGGATCTTTAATTATCTTTCTACTCTTTTCTAAAGAAACTGGTCTAATCAAATTTTCTACTTAGTTGAGATGATTCCTTTTGATGATGTATTTCTTAAAATTAATTTATTATTATAAAGATGTGGGGTACAGTTCAGGGCTAGGTATACAGACATTGATCATGCAAGTACCCTTGTTGGTGAAGCATGCCCCTCCCTCCGGTAGCAGGTTCCCCCAACTGCCAGTCCCACCTCCTTCCCCTGACAGTTTTCCGCTACTGCCAGTCGCCTTCCCACAGCCTTATAATTGTTCATGGTCACCTTATGAGTGAAAACATATGGAACTAAGTTCTTTATTTCTGTGATGTATCACTGATTATGATCGACTCCAAATCCATCCAAGTTGCTGCAAAGTCCATATATTTGTCTTTCTTTATGGCTGCATAATATTCCATTGTGTATATGTACCACATTTTTTTTTATCCGGTCCAACTTCGATGGGCAACATGGTTGGTCCATGTTTTTGCTATTGTGAATAGTGCTGCAACAAACATACGTGTGCAGGTATCCTTTTTGTAGAATGATTTGAGTTCCTCTGGGTATATTCCCAGTAGGGGAATTGCTGGGTCATATGGAAGGCCAATTTCTAGTTCTTTCAAAAATCACCACACTGTCTTCCAACCTCTTGGTTGTATTAGTCTGCATTCCCACCAGCAGTGTAGAAGTGTTCCTTTTTCTCCACATCCTCGCCAGCATCTGTTGTTGTTTGTTGTATTAATGATGGTCATTCTTACAGGGGTTAGGTGTTATCTCAATGTGGTTTTGATTTGCATTTCTCTAATAATGAGTGAGGCTGAGCACTTTTTCATGTGTCTGTTGGCTGCCCGTATATCTTCTTTTGAGAAGTGTCTATTCATGTCTTTTGCCCACTTTTTAAAGGGGCTGTTTGTTTTTTTCCTTTCAGTGCGTTTGAGTTCCTTGTAGATCCTAGATGTTAGGCCTTTGTCAGATATACAGTTGGCAAATATTTTTTCCCATTCTGTGGGCTTTCTCCCTGCCCTCTGGATGGTTTCTTTGACTTTGCAGAAACTTGTCAGTTTAATGAGGTCCCACTTGTGATGATGTGTTCTTAATTTGCTGGGAGTCCTTCCTAGTCCTCTAGAATACCCAGGCATTTGTTGTTGTTGTTGTTTGGGGTTTTTTTCCCCCATAGAATTACATAATATTGTATTATAGTTATCATTCACTGGTTTTGCTTTCTCTCTCTTTTATCTCTAGCCAGATTGGTGAGAGATTTATCTATTTTATTTATCATCTCAAAGACTCAAAGTTTGAGTTTATTCATCCTAGAATTTCTAGTATTTTATTTGACTCCTAGATTATTAATTTCCCTTTTTATCTTCATTAGTTCCACTTTTAACTTTATTTTCTGTTTTTTTAGTCTTAAAATTAGTTGTGACTTCCTTCGTTTTAGTCATTTTTAAAATCAACGAAGGCACTTAAGTCTATAATATCCTTCTGCCTCAGCCTCCTGGGACTACAAGTGTGTGTCACCACTCCTGGCTAATTTTTTATTTTAATTTTTGTAGAGATGAGGTCTTTCTGTGTTGCCCATGCTGGTCTTGTACTCCTGGCCTCAAGTGATCCTCCCACCTCCCAAAGTACTGGGATCACAGGCGTGAGCCACTGCAGCCAGCTGAAGTGAACTCTTACGATCTTTTGTGTTATCATGAAGGTCTGCAGAATGACAATTTCACAACCTTTACCGCAGGACTGTCCCATTGAACTTTCTGTCAATAGTGCCTTTGAATATTGATATAGATAAATCTCTTTTATTTTGGCGTATGGCTTCCTTTTTGCATTGCTTTCTAGATGGTTTATAGTTACAGTTCCAGAAACTAAATTTAGTTCATGACACCTGAGTAGGTGTATTAAATCATCTTACTGTAAATGTTGAGTGAGGGAAACCAGACACAAATGGGTACAAATGTGTCTACTGCTATAGAGTACACAGCTGATCTATGCTGTTAGCAGTGATGAACATTGTGAAGGATGAGGATAGGAAGGGAGCACAAGGGGGATTTTCAGGTGTGTAATGTTTTCTCTCTTGAGCTGAGCGTTGGTTACACAGGTGTGTTCACTTTGTGAAAATCATTGAACTGTTCACTTAAGATTTCTGCGTTCTCCTAATGTTATACTTTCATAGAAAACTCAAAACAGAAAACAGAAAAGATGTCTTGGAAGCAACATTCAGTACTTACGATTAAATGGTCTGTGTTCAGAACTACCATATAACTAATGTGCTAATGTATTTCCTTTGCTGCTTTGTACCCAGTGTGCTTAGGCTGTGGATCAATCATTGCATGTAGATATGTGAAAAGGCTCTGCTGTTTGTTTTGCTTAGCTCAGTACATTGTTGACTCTTTCTTTAAAACAATAGCTAAATGAATATAGGAGATGGCTTGTTTGTATAAGGACCTGTGCTTATTATTTTATCTAACTACGACAGCTTCATAGTACCCTTGACCTGTCTTTTGATTCTATCTATTGTTATGGCTTCCCTGTTTGAGTCCACATCTCCTTAATTCCTTTTTGGAAAAGATGTGTTGGGAATAATGGCATGATTTTTGCTTTCTTACAGGCTATTATGCACCATGAAGGCCACATGGATGATGGCATAAACTTATCTAGATCTCAGCATGAAGAATCACGCACAGCACGAGTCATCCGAAGCACAGTCTTCCTTTTCAATAGATTCATAAGGTGATTTTATTTATTTTTTTGCTGCTGTTGTTTGATATTTTCATTTCTTTATTGGGTTTACAAATCGGCAGTTCTAAAATATGCCAGGATGATAAATCTCATGCAATTTGGAAGGCTAGCAGAATACATTCGGAAGTGCTAGTTAAGATGATTTTTATGTCTGTCTTTTAAATGAACTTTTAAGAAAGGAGTCTGGGTTTACAAATTGGATGTGTCATTGTTAACTGACAGTTATAGATTAGGATTATTTTATAACTACTCTACCCTCATGCTGGACCTATTTAATTCCCTTTTACAATTAGGTTATTGAAACCAAGATTCTTGGTGAGTTTTAATCTGTATTTTAAAAAAGTGATTCTTGTGATAACTAAGATTTTCCACCTAATACTAGAAACAATTACATATCTACAAAAACTTGAGACCAAAATGTTTTCTGGTTACATAACAATATATACTCTGACTTATGATGGGTTTCATTTGTCTCCTAAGTTTTGCCAGTTCTATGAGTGGAAATTTTTTGCTGACTATATTGCTTCATTTATTTTTTCTTTTGTGTTTTACCCTATTATCTGTGAATATTTCTGTTAGGCTGTCATGATCTTTTATTATGTTAGATATATTAGTTTTCTGTCAACATATATAAGTCACAAATATTTCCCCCAGTTTATTGGTTTGGAAAATAATTTAAAACTAATTTTTATAAAAGTTGAATCAATAAATTACTTTTTGGCTTTATAACATTTCAAAAACCTTTCCTAACCAACATTATATTATATTCACTTAATTATTTTCTGTTTCTTTGTAAATCATCACACTGTGTGTGTGCGTGTGCACGCGTGTGTGCATGTGCATATATGTAAGCAAACAATGGGCACAGTATTTGACCTCACATTTTTCCTAAATTACACTCTTAGTATTTATTCTATTTTTCTGCCTCATTTAAACCCTAAGCCTCATCAGATGTAGTAATGCTTAGAGATGAGGTAAGCATCAGATTGTTATATTTTGTGACTTGCATTCCTTTTCAGTATTATTTGAATTTATTTTTGTATTTATATCATATTTTCTCATAATAAAATTTATTACATTTTAATGTAGTATAAAATTCATCAAAAAGTCCTACTTGGAAATCGTAACTTAATTTTGAAAAATTAGCTTTCTTCATCTTGTTCCTTTTTACCAGTTCTTCTTTACCACAGGGATTGAGGAAAATGATCATAAATCTTTAAAATAGCCAGTTTCTACTTAATCATATCAATCAGTACTGACTTCTTCAAATTTGACTTCTGTAGAGTTTTCAGTGACACTACAGAGGTTCCATTTGATGAGAAAGACTAATTTAATAATAGAGAAAATTCAATTGTTTTTAAAAGTATTTTATCAGAAAGCTACTATATTTGTGTTTAGACTTAATGTAGCCACAGAATACCATAAGGGGCATTTTGCATGCTGGCTGAGATACTGAAATTCATCTTGAATGTGATTTGCTTTAGCATATTGACTCTTTGTTTAACATTAGACTCGTTTTTGACATGTAGTGTCTGATTTGGAAGAATAATTTTAAAATTTAATAATTATTTTTCTGGTTAGGTATAGAACCAAGTATGAGAAATTTAAATTCTATGGTAAAAAATAATTGACATATGCGTGCTGCTTCATTAAATCTTGAAAATCAATTTTTGGCTGGTCTATTTGAATGAAATTTATTCATTATACCTATCATGATACAATAGGATAGGTTTATTAACTTAAAAACATTTTTTTTTTTTTTTTGAGTTGGAGTCTCACTCTGTCGCCCAGACTGGAGTGTAGTAGCTGCTCCCGGCCACCACAGCCTCGACTTGCTGGGCTCCAGTGATCCTTCCGCCTCAGCCTTCCAAGTAGCTGGAACTACAGGCACACGCTACCACGCCTGGCTAATTTTTTGATTTATTGTAGATATGAGGTCTTGCCAAGTTGCTCGGGCGGGTCTCAAACCCACAGGCTCAGGCAATCCACTCACCTCAGCCTCCCAAAGTGCGGGATTACAGGCTGAGCCACTGAGCCCGGCTTATTAATTTAAATTTAACATGCATTATTCAGTTCTTTGTTTCTGGGATAGTTCACTTAATATGATGGTCTCCAGCTGCATCCAAGTCTCTGCAAAGGCCAGGATTTTGTTCTTTGTGACTGCAAAATACTCCATTACATACATACATGTACCACATTTTCTTTATTCAGTCCACTTTCAGTGGGCTGGCTTGGTTCCATGTTTTTGCTATTGCAAACAATGCAGCAGTAAACACACACGTGTTGGTGTCTTTTTGGATCTTATAGAAGCTTGATTTTTAGATCTTTGAGGAATCACCACGCTGCTTTTCACAAAGATTGAACTAGCTTACATTTCCCCCCCAACAGTGTAAAAATGTCCTTTTTTTTTCTGCAGCTGTTCCAGCACCTGTTGTTGTTTTTTGACTTATTGGTGATAGCCGTCTTTACCATTGTTAGGTGGTATCTCATTGTAATTTTGATTTTCATTTCTCTGATTATTTAGTGAGGCTGAGCATTTTTTCATGTGTTTATTGTCTGTTTGAGAAATGTCTGTTCATGGCCTCTTGCCACCTTTTAATGGGATTGTTTGGTTTTTTCCCTTTCAATTTGTTTGAGTTCCTTGTAGATCCTGGATGTTAGGCCTTTGTCCAATATATAGCCTGCAAATATTTTTTTCCCATTTTGTGGATTGTTTCTTTACTCTTTTGATGGTTTATTTTGCTGTGCAACAACTTTTCAGTTTGATGAGGTTCCCACCTGTCTGTCTTAGCTTTTATTGCAATTGCTTTTGAGGACTTGGTCATGAATCCATGGACTACTCGGATATCCAGAATAATTTTTCCCACATTTTTTCTAATATTCTTAAAGTCTGAGGTTGCACATTTAAGTCCCTGATCCATTTTTAGTTGATTTTTGTATATGGTGATAGGCAGGGGTCTAGTTTCATTCTTCTGAATGTGGGTAGCCAGTTTTCCCAGCACCATTTGCTAAATATGGTTCCCTTTCCCCAAGGTTATTAATCGCTTTGCCAAAGATGAACTGGTTGAGGAATTGAGTTTTTATTTCTGGATTCTCTGTCTTATTCTATTGATCTGTGTGCCTCTTCCTGTACCAATACGTTGCCACCTTCGTTACTATAGCCTTATAGTTTAAAGTCTGGAAGTAAGTGTGACACATTCAGCTTTGCTGCTTTTGCTGAGGATTGCTTTGGCTATTCACACTCTTTTTTGCTTCCGTTTGAAATTCTGTATTGTCTTTTCTAGGTCTGCGAAAAATGATGTTGGCAGTTTGATAGAGATTGCATTGATCTATAATTGCCTTGGGTAGGATGGACATCTTGGCAATATTGATTCCTCTAACCCATAAGCATTGGATGTTTTTCTATCTGTTTATATTAGCCTTGATTTCTTTGAGCAGTGTTTTGTAGTCCTCATTGTAAATGTCTTTCACTTCTTTGGTTAGGTGGATGCCAAGGTATTTTATTTTGGGGGATGGCTATTGTGTTTTTTATTTGGTTCTCAGCCTGCTTGTTGGTGTATAGAAATCTAACTGTCTTTTGTGCATTGATTTTGTATCCCAGGACTTTACCAAAGTCGTTTATCAGTCTGAGGAGGCCTCTCTAGGGTTTTCTAGGTAAAGAATTATATCGTCTGCAAAGAGGGATAACTTCACTTTTTCTTTTCCTATTTGGATACCCTTAATTTCTTTCTCCTGGCTGGTTGCTCTGGCTAAGACTTCCAGTACTATGTCATAGGAGGAGTGAGAGTGGGCATCCTTGTCTTGTTCCATTTCTTGGGGGAATGCTTTTCACTTCTGACCATTAAGCCTGATGTTTGCTAGTTTGATTCTTTTGGATCTTGCTTTTAGGGTTTTTGGGTGGGCAAAGCAGTGTTTTGTCTAGGACTAATTATTCACCACTATTGAGGCAAGACCCCCTGTGTAGTGTACCCAGTTTCCTATGAATTAGGAAGTTTTCTAGTCTGGCTGATAGGGAAGAGGCACTGTTGCAGGTCCCGTGTGAGGGCCAGTTACTGTTCCCTCTAACACTTTCAGATGGTTCTGTTCCCTGCCTTGAGTCTTCTCCTAATATGATGTGCAAACCATCATATTTGAGGGGGGCCCCCTTTAGAGCCCCCGGGGTTCTGTCTTGGGCAGTTATCTTCTCTCCAGTACTATGTCCTGTGAACACTGGCAACCTTGACTCTTAGCAATGTCTCTTCAGCTCATGGAGTCTGCCATACCACGCCTGGTTCTCTACCTACTCCGTGGCCTGGAAATTCTCCTAGGCAGTAAACTGGGGCAGCTGCAGGTTCACCTCATTTGTTTCTCATCAGGAATTTCTAGTTTTTATTCTTTAATATCCAGTGTCTTAAAAGAAGTATTCTATTTTTCCCTCATATATTTTTTCTTTTTCTTTTCTTTTTTTTTTTTGGTGTTTCACAGGGAGGATAAAACCTGTCTTGTTACTTTATCTTGGCCAAATGCAACTGAAATCTAGTTAACGTAGTGTTTATTAAATCTAGTTAACGCAGTGTTTATTTTCCGATGAGCTTCATTGTTTCCCTTGGCAAATGTAGTAGAATCTCTGCTAATTCTGCATTGATACTTTTTCTCTTTTAAATTTCCCCCTCATTACAAACCTTTTACAAATTTGCCATATTTTCCTGTGTTATCTACTTTTAATGATGTATTTTTCCCTTGTGATCACCTAAGAGATGCCATGGGTAAACACAATAAGTTTTCTCTTACAGTTAACTGACTTTAATCATGTATTTTTTTTCCAAAAGTTAACTTTTAATCAAACTTTTTTTCCTCCTCTTTTCTTTTCTCGAATATTTACCCTTAGGTCATATTACTTAACTTCAATAATTGCGTGTATGTGTGTGTATTGTGTGTGTGTGTGTATATATATATATATATATATATACACACACATACAGACGTACATATACACACATGTAGGCTTAACTTAGATGTTTATTAGTATTATCTGTTAGAAGTCCTGAATTTAAATAATTCTTTAATATATTCAGAAACTTTGAAAGTTTTACATAATTACTGAACATTTTAAAGAGTATATTTTTCAGTATAATATTTTCCTTCTTCTGTCACATTCACGAAAGTACCAAAAGTCTTTAAAATCTCAATATCTTGGCTGGGCTCAGTAGCTCAGCCTGTAGTCCCAGCACGGGGAGGCTGAGGTGGGTGGATTGCCTGAGCCCGTGGTTTTGAGACCAGCCTGGGCAACTTGGCGAGACCTCGTCTCTACAATAAATAAAAACTTAGCCAGGCATAATAGCACACACCTATAGTTCCGTATACTTGAAAGACTGGATGGAGGAATCGCTGGAGCCCAGCAGACTGATGTTGGGGTGGCCATGAGTGTCCTACTGCACTCTAGCCTGGGTGATGGAATAAGATTCCAACTCAAAAACAAACAAACAAACAAAAAAACTCAATAACTTGACTATATTTGTACCTTAGTATTTTTCAGAGTAAATTATTTTTTGCTATTGATTTTATTAATGCTACTTTATTTAACATATATTGAGATTCATTTAAAAAATCTATACTCAGACCGCTCTTTTTACCTTTTAGAGTGAAAGTCAAAGATCATTTAACCATTTGGGCTTTTCTTATGTGGTTTAGTTTCTGTAACCCCAGTGTCTCTTTCTCCTGGGTCAGGGTTGTGGTGGGGCGTGTGTGTGTGTGCGTGCGTGTGTGTGTGTTGTGTGTAAGGAAGGATGTTCTATTCTTTTGGCCTGTGTGTGTGAGATATATAGAGATAGTATCTCTATCTCTATCTGTCAATCTGTCAATCTAGCTAGTCTTTTTTGAAAATTATGTTAATAAATATATTCTTGAAGTAAATGAGAGAAGGGAGAAACCTGTATGTGTTAGGTAGTAAAATAGTTTAATCTTAAAAATGTAGAACTGGATATCATAGCTTTAATTTTTGCTGCATGATAGTGTAATTCTACCACTTTTGGTTTTCTGAATTATTTTTCCTCATTTTTTGTCCTTGATGAATTAAGATTATAAGCACCTTTGCTTCAGGTGAAAGCTCTAAAACATTGCAGAATTAATAATTTTAGAATTTTGGATAGCATTTGTTCTGACAAGAGCCATCCCCTAGAAAGTAATTAAATGGTTATGTTGCTGATGGCAGATGAGTTTATTTCAACTTAATAGTCTAAAATCTGGCATTTACTAATGTTTTCTTTAGATGTGAAAAAGTAGATATACCTGATCACTTTTGAATTTCATTTGCTTTAGTTTGATGACAGTTGAGTTTGAACTTGTTATATATTTATTTATGATTTCACTGATTTAATGGAATAAAATGTTTTTAAAAAACTGCACTGACCAGGCTCGGTGGCTCAGCCTGTAATCCCAGCACTTTGGGAGGCCAAGGAGAGTGGATTGCCTGAGCCCACTGGTTCAAGACCAGCCCAGGCAACTTGGCAAGACCACGTCTCTACAATAAATAAATAAATTAGCCAGGCATGGTAGCACACACCTGTAGTTCTGGCTACTTGGAAGGCTGAGGTAGAATGCTTGCTGGAGCCCAGCTGGTCGATGCTAGGGTGGCTGTGAGTATGCTACTGCACTTCCACCTGGGCAACAGAGTAAGACTCCAACTAAAAAAAAAAAAATAATTCACTGCATATGCACTTTCATTTTGAAAGGGGAGAAATAATTTTCTCCTGAAAAGTCACTTTGTTTTCTTTTGGAGCATAGAAAAACAGAGAAGATGAAACTAGGGAATAGATGAACTCTGTTGATATAGTTGATATGGAACTTCAGGCACAAACTTTAGAATAATTGAACAGTTTTGCTGTGCTGTTTCTATAGTTTGATAAAACTGACGTCACATGTTCTAAAATGTTTAAAAATCTTAATGTAAATTATACATTTTAAGTATGTCTTGAACACTGTAAAGTTAAAAGGTAAGCTAATTCTCATTAATTAGAATTTTATTGTTTTCTTAATGTAATTTTTAATATAGTCAAAAAATTAGACAGAAAAATTTTCTTGGGATAAAGTGTTGCCATACATTTTTGTTGATACAGAGAGCAGGAGTGGAGATTTTTGTGCACAATTTTGTCATGACTAATGAGAATATTATTATATCAAGTACAGTAGATGTATTCTCCCATTCTTTTATGATGTCTGATGCCTTTTTTTAAAACAAACTTTCTATTTTGAAATAATTTTGATTTACAGACATAAAGTTTTTTTCAGACACATTCAAAGCTATATGTTTTAAAACTGAGAATCTCAAACTCAACAAATTAACATATTTACATGCTTGTTATTTATTTTTCTTCAAAGCCTAGAAAATACATAATGATGTTATTTCATGATCTAATTTTTGTTTGTTTTTGTTTTGTTTTGTTTTTGAGTTCGAATTTCACTCCATCACCCAGGCTAGAGTGCAGTAACATACTCATGGTCACCCCACCATCACGCTGGGCTCAGGCAATCTTTCCGCCTCAGCCTTCCAAGTAGCCGGAACTATAGGTGTGCACTACCATGCCCGGCCAATTTTTTGATTTATTGTAGAGAGTAGGTCTCGCCAAGTCTCCCAGGCTGGTCTTGAACCTGAACCCATGGGCCCAGGCAGTCCTCTCACCTCGGCCTCCCAAGGTTGAGCCACCGTTCCTGGTCCATAATCTAATTTTTAAACGCATCTCTTCCAGGTAATGGAAAAACACTTAATATGTTGTTTACTGATTAATAAACACATATTTTAAATTAATATCATTAGAGTATTTTTTTTTAATTGTCAGGGATGAGACCAAATGGAAACTAGGATCCACTGATAGCAAAACTTAAGAATCCCTGCTTTTAAAATAAACAACAAGCAAATGTCAGGATTATGAATCTGGGAAGATGCAGTCTTAAACCTTAAAGTACATAGTGCTTTCAAGTGAGCATCAGTTAGTTTCTAAATATTTAGACTGCTGATTTTGTAGGCATGTGTCCTTTAACCTATCAGGTTTTGCTCTAGATGAGTGGCTCTTAATACTGTTTTTAATAGCATAACATTATATTACCTGGCATGATATACAATTTATGATTTGAATTTATTCATTATTGCTACCTGAGAAAAAAAGAGGTCCTTTCTCATATGTCCCTTTTACAGCGCTATAGGGAGAGGGAGTAATGCTGTGAAATCATCTGTAAGTGGAAAAGCAATAAAAGTGTAAATCACTGACATTGAAAATGTTTGGAATTTATTTTAGAGGCCTTGATGCTCTGAGCAAGAAAGCAAAGGCTTCCACAGTAGATCTGCCTATAGAGTCCGTAAGTCTGAGTCTGAGGGATCTGATTGGCTATTTCCACCCCCCTGATGAGCATTTAGAACATGAAGACAAACAGAACAGACTACGTGCCCTGAAGAATCGGCAAAATCTCTTCCAGGAAGAGGTAAATTTCTATCAATGCTCACTTCTTTGCTCTTGTTCTCTTAGCAAAGCAACTTGGTGGGGAAAATTCTCCTTCTCTTGAATGTTCTTGTATTTTGAGGTATGGAGGAGAAGGTATACTTCTGAACAGAGGAAACAGGCCTTGGAGGAATCTGGATGTTATTTTTGTTTCTTTATCTATGAATATTAATTTTTAAAAATGAAGTTGTTTTTTTTTGCCGGGTGCTGTGTTTCAAGCCTGTAATCCTAGCATTTTGGAGGCTGAGGTGAGAGATTGCCTGAGCTCAGGAGTTTGAGACCAGCCTGGGCAACTTGGTAAGACCTTGTATCTATGATAAATCAAAAATAAGCCAGGCGGGCTGGTACATGCCTGTAGTTCCAGCTAGTTGGAAGGCTGAGGCAGAAGGATCGCCTGAGCCCAGCAAGTTGAGGCTGCGGTGGCTGTGAGCATGCCACTGCAGTTCAGTCTGGGCAACGGAGTGAGACTCTGACTAAAAAAAAAAAAAAAGAAGTTTTTCATTTCCCTGGCAAGAGACATCTACTGTTTCCTCGGTCCTCACTCTGGCCATGTGAAAGCACTATAGTTCTCTTCATGTTGATTACATCAATACAGAATCTTAAAAGTATCTGAGTGAACACAGGCTTTAGAAAGCATCAGGGTTCTCAAGTTCTTGGGGCCTTTTTGGAAATGATTCTGGGTCCACGGGGAGCTTCGCCTTGGGGATGGCAGCTGCCCAGGAGAGGGCCACCCGCTGATGCTGATCTCTGGGCACCCTAGTTGGACAGAACAACTCCACTATTTTCTTTTGCATATGCGGTATTACATTTCCATGTGTGATTTCATTTCACCAAAAGCTCTATTGCTAAAAAGAGCTCAAGTGTCGTAATTTAAAACAGAATAAATGAAGGACCAAAAAATGTGTCTAATGGCTTAATGCTAGCGTTGGAAATAGTACCATATATTCAAGAGATTCAGTGGGTGACTACCAGGGTTGATGAGATAAATCAGGCTAGCTCAGCAAGGGATCCCATTCTTCTCAGTGCACCATGGGTAGGGAAGAAAAAACTTTATAAAACTATCTAGGAAAAAAGACTGGGGGGCTTTGCTGAGTTCCCATAATCCCTAAATCTGTGTTCTAGTTTTAAAGCTGTTTTCTAACATCCCGTCAGAAGCCCTCAAATTGACATTAATCTTTGAGGACTTTCTCACTTTTTATACACAAGAAATGACCTGTCTGGAAACCATAATGGCATTAAAGCAAAGGAAATGTCAACATAAACTTACATCGACAGCATGGAATAGTTTATTGAGAGCTATTCTTCTCATGTATGCCAAGTTGTTGGACTATTTACTATACTGCATTGATTTATTATCAGGAAGAAGTAAAAATAAATACTGGGCTGTGAGAACTTAAAATACTGATTTAGGATAGTTGTTTTTTTTTTTTTCTCAATCTGAATGAGGATTTAAAAATGTTCTTAGATCCACGTGAAATTCTCTGTGTGAAATGTGAATTTGATTAGTCAATGGTTTATAGCTCTTCCTTTCATTCACTTTACCTCATTTTGACAACCTAGATCTACCACTAAAATAAAAGTATAATACCAAATTTAGGCCATATCTTCTGAAGCTCGATAATGAATCAGTATTGATTTGTTTTAAATGTCTTTTCATGAGCTTTTCTTTATTTACTTTACTATATTTTTAATTTGGTGGTAATAATAATAATTATAATAAAACCTATCTAAGAATAAAGGTCTGTGCTTGTCCTTACTTAACAATAGAATAATTAACTATGAAGTAGGTATTTCTATATTGTTTTTCTACTCTTGTTTGAGAATGACACTCAGGATTAGAATCCTCTTGAACTATTTGAAAAATATTTTATGTAACATGCAGACGTGTTTCTTCCTGTCTTTCGAATGAGCGATCTGTTTCCTTTATGATTAATAGACATAGTTTAGGCTAGACTTATGTTAAAGAATCAGCTTAGCTTTTTAGTCTGTGAGGAGAATACCAGTTTCTGATTTTTTTTTTTTTCTTAAACCTTTCAGGGAATGATCAACCTCGTGCTGGAGTGCATAGATCGATTGCATGTCTATAGCAGCGCAGCGCACTTTGCTGATGTCGCTGGGCGAGAGGCAGGGGAATCTTGGAAGTCCATTCTGAATTCTCTGTATGAGTTGCTGGGTAAGAAGTGTGATTAAGTTCAAGACAACGGGGTTATGTCTGTTTAAAATGATCGTGTAATAGCTGCAGCAGTTTTATAACGTGCTTCCTAATTGAGACGTTTAATTTTTAATTTAGTTGGAGTAAGTCTAATGATGTTTAATATTGAAATCTATCTCTGAGTGAGAAAGGAAGCCAGAACGGTGATCCACCTTTGATTAATGGAGGGGAAAGTCATCAAGGGTGCATGGTACAGTTTATGTCTGCGAGGGGCCTCTGTGTGGGTATGTATTAAGTGTTTCCTTTTTGGTTCTGGTGTTAATTCCACTTCGTCGCAATTCACTCTTACTGGGAACTCTTCCAGTCTTTCTCTCTCTCCTTGCGTTGGCAACTACTAAGGCTGCTTGATGTTGGTTGAGTGGCAGTTATGACGTTCTAAACATGTTAACACCTCTGCATTCCTATGGGCTGTGTGCAAACATAGGTCCTCATTATTTTGGACCTGCAGTTGCTTCTACTTGTCTCCTGTCAAAAACGGTGACAAGTTTGAGACTTTACCCAATTTGCAAGCTAGCAAGTTAGCCTGCAATTAGGGTAAAGAGGAATCATTTATTAGTCAAAGCAATGGTTGTAGCCAGAATGTGAACATGTTTTGTGCCAATTCTCTGAGCCCCAGTTCTCACAGGACAGTGTGAAGGGGACAGATGGCAACTGCGCATGCAGTTGGTTGAGTTACAGGGTACAGGAAAGAAAATCAGAGCTTAAGGAGCCTGAGTCAGTTTTACTGGACAGAAAGCCTGCCTGCGTTGCTCTGGATGGAGACATCCCCTCCTTTCAAGGTGGCTGGCTGCAAACATCCTTGAAAAGACATCCTGAAACAAAGGTTTTCAGTGGCTCCTTTGCAACACTTGCAAAAACAGAGATCGTGAGGAGTTGTGGAGTGGTCTCTTTCTCTATTTTAGCCCTCACCTCTAAAATCTTAGATTCCTCCAGTAAGTTGTTACTACACATCTCTTCCCTGTTTAGAAAACTTTCATGTTTCCCCATGAAGAAGGTAGAGTTCACCTTATTTCACCTGATCTCTGAGACTCCGGGTAACCCTTCCAGCCTTGTATTTCCCCAGTCCCCTTACTTCCTCTCCTTACTTGAGCCACATTGTAGCTATCTGAACATCCTGAACACATTCACACCAGAGTATATTTTCATACTCTCACTTTTTCTGAAATTCCGTCAAATTTCTTCAAGACTCAGTTCACAGCTCATTGTCTTTAAAAATGACTCTTACGGGGGATGGGACTAATGGTAGTACACATCTGTCTGGGGACGGGGAGACACCTGTTATCAACCAGGGGGCACGAATGAAGCATATTTATATACCTAACCCTTAACTGTACCCCACAATATCATAATAAAAAATATTGATTAAAAAAAATTTTAAAAATAAAATGACCCTTGATATTTCTACCAACTTAAGTATAATTAAACCTGTATTGTAGCACTTACCATACTTCTTTAGTTATAGGTGTGATTCATTTCAAAGGCAAGAGTAGCACGTTACTGTTTTCTGTGTCTGTCATTTAATGTCTGGCACATAGTAGATTTTCAGTAAATGTGTGCTCATTAAATGACTGCGTCCTAATAGAATAGGAAAGTATACATAGGTATGGAAAACAGATAATGCAAAAAAAGTTTTTAAATATGAGAGAGGATATATTTTTAATGTGAAGAATAAAGAGTAAGCAAATTATTTAAAAATTCTTTATAATCTTATTGGACATCAGTCAAATTTATAGAGTCATAAAACAGCAAATAAAACTCATGTATCTATTAGAATTTTTAACATGTTTTCCTTAGGCAGATTATTTGATGTCATTAAAATTAAGCAATTGAGTGCTTTCAGACTAAGGGGTAACATGTGGCTAGCATTTCTTCAAATAAGACCGGGGCATTGAGGCTTTATAGGAATTTGGATTTATTATTTTACCCACAACAATCATCAAGAGAAGGCTTTTGTGACTCCAAAAGTCTGAAAACTGCATTTCTCTGCAAATGTGGAAGTTATGAACACTAAATTTCTGAATGTAGTAGAGACTGAAGTGTAGTAGTGTTTTTGACATCATGGTGTAACTTCTTGACTTGGTATGACACCACGTGAATTTGTTGGGCAAACTAGATGTGTTAGGTAAAGAGTTGCTTATAGCTGCGGCAAAACAATGACACCCTGTCACTTACACACACAAAAAGAAAATTAGCTGGGCACAGTGGCTTGCACTTATAGTCTCAGCTACTCACAAAGCTAAGGTGGGAGGATCACTTGAGCCTAGGAGTTTCTAGAGCATTATGGACAACATAGTGGAATCCTGTCTCTAAAAGAAGAAAACAAGAGTTGTATAATTCATTGGTGTTTGAGGGTAGAAAGGGTTATGTGCAGCAAGAACATTGTTCTAGGTAAATCTAGATAATATGCATCTTCCTTATATTTTCATGTCAATTCCTTTCATAGTCTTTCTTGGTCCCTTCAACAGGTTATGTATTCATGAATTGCAAAAATGAGCAAGGATTAAAATGATTTCTTAAATAATCATAGAAAAAGTCAGTTTCTGCCAAGTGTTAACTGTATCTTTCTGAGTGACTTTTTCTCAAGGTTATACTCCCTTTAATTCTACAAAGTTATTTGGGGATTAAGTTTGATTATTTGGAAGGAGCATAGATGTTCTCTACAAAATGCTGGGGACTTGGTGGGTGTGAGCACAGTTCCTCCTTGTAGTTTTGTGGTTTTTATTGAAACATGGCTAGAGATGTGATTTTAGAATGGTTTACCTGGCTGGGTGCTAATGGCTCATGCCTGTAATCCTAGCACTTTGGGAGGCACAAGTGGAAGGATTACTTGAGCCCAGGAGTTCGAGGCTGCGGTGAGCTATGATCATGCCACTGCACTCCAACTTGAGTGACAGAGTAAGACCTTGTCTCTAAAAGAAAAAGAAAAAGATATATCTTTACATATATATATAAATTATTTACCTATTTAAATAGAACAGGAAAGAGCAGTTGTTGTAGGTGGAATGATGTTTCTACTGGGATATGGTCAATTGGAAATGATGGAATATCCAAATTCAAACTGACTTTAATATCAGAGGGGAATTTATTGGTTTGCACAACTGGCAGCCTACCAGTGGGTTTGACTTAATGGTGCTGTCTTACCTCCAGAACCAGTTTCTTTATGTCTCTGCTCTGCCTCCCTGAGTTCCTCTTCTTCCAGTGTTGGCTTCTGTTTATAGCCCCAGCTGGCTGCTGTCAGTTCCCTGTGCTGCTAATTCTCTGACATGAACAGGTTGAAGGAGGGCTTCTGAAGTCATATCCTGAGAAAAATCATGCTATTTCCCAGAGCCCCCAAAGAAACTATTCCTCACATCTTATTAGCCCCAACTGCGTCTGTGGCCATTCCAGCAAGGGGAGGGGAATTTTACCAACACTAGCTTTGACAGGGACTCACTCCAGAAACTTGAGTCAAGCCCTTTGGCCACCTGGTTCCCATACAGGAAATGACTGTCATAGGCAATGCTGGCCAAGAACTGAAGTGTCTAGCACAAATGTTAAATCATACGATTTACTTATCCAAATAGTTTTATGAAATGAATTATTGTATCAGAATACTTTTATTCACTCCCTAGCATGTTGCTTAAACAGAGTAGGCACTCAATAAACATTTATTTAAATTATTTCAACAAATATATTACAGCAATCCCCATTGATTTTTCTATAGTAGGGTGGATTTGGCCATCAATTCACTTTATTAAAAACTAGTAGACCTATTTTTCCTCTTCCGTTAGATCCTCTTGAAACACAAGAATCTAACCTTTCATCCATAGGCAACAACCTCTGAGAAAATGACCCTCCTCCTTACCAGTCACTGTTCAGAACTTCAGCTCTGCTACTTGTGGGATTTTGGACAGATTTCTAAATTTGTGCTCAATTTCCTCATCTGAAAAGCGGAAGAAATAGCAATGCTTATTTATTTAGGGTGAGAATGTTGAGACACTTAGAAAAATGCCAGGCACATAGGAAGTAATACCTATTATTATTATTACAAATATTAGCTATAAAATGACAATAATCATTCCCCTCATAGGGTTGTTGGATGGCTTAAATGAGGTAATGGATACAAAACGTTTAGTATCGTATATGGATTGTTCTTCTTATCATGATTCTACTTCTTTTTTTATACTTGTCATCCTTTTCCTTTTTAACATAGTAAAACTTTCTTCTCCCACCTCTACTTTCACTTTTCTTGTTGTTGTCCTTCAAATATGTCTTAGAAATTTCACTTGGACCTTGTGTCAGTCTGCTATAAAGAAATACCTGAGGCTGAGTAATTTATGAAGAAAGAGGTTTATTTTGGCTGACAATTGTGGCAAAAGATGAAAAGGGGGCAGGCTTGCCACATCACAAGAGCAGAAGCAAGAGAGAGAAGGGAGGTGCCAGGCTCTTTTAAACAACCAACTCTCATGTGAATGAACAGAGCTAGGAGCTCATTACCTTGAGGACAGCATGAGCTATTAATGAGGACTCCGCACCTATGATACAAACACCGTTCAATGGGCCCCATCTCCAACACTGGAGATCACATTTCAACTCGAGATTTGGAGGGGACAAACATCCAAACTATATCAGACCTGTTGAACATAACAAGGAACGTTCTGGATTAGCCGATTGAAGGAAGACATAGAATCATTGTAGATATACACAGGCTTTTGGTTTCCTCATCAGAAAATGGGGGAAGGAAAATTATTGTGACCTACGGACTGAAAATTTTATATTCTATTATTCTACCCATTTGTATCCTTAGCATCTGACATACAGCTAAATACCTAAGATCTCAACGGTACTTAGATACTGTAAGATTTCTAGTTAATCTGCCTTACTGCTTTCCACAGAGGTTGCGCTAGTTTACACTCCCACCAACAGTGTACAAGTGTTCCCTTTTCACCACATCCTCTCCAGCATCTGTTAAAAGCTCTAAATATCGACCTCCCATATGGCCCTGCAATCCCCCTACTGGGAATATACCCTGAAGAACTCAAATCA